>NC_068920.1:7519698-7609914 GCF_023091745.1 Budorcas taxicolor
GGAGACGGGTATGTCGGGGAACTTCTTGAGTTGCACCAAGGGTGTGAAGATCCTTTCGACGTTCCAGAGGTGAGGTGTGATTAGCCCCGAGAAGCCTCTGCGGAAATGGGCCTCCTCTCGCCTGTAGGGAAGAACCGGCTGGATTTTCTCGAGTTGCGGCAGGTCTTCTCGAGTTACGACGGGGACCTCAGGGACCCGCTCTGGTGGCCTCAGGAAGGGCCAGTCCCCATGCGAGTTGTTAGGGGCCATCTCGGGATACCTGTCCCGTCGATGCTGGGGCCTAAGGCATTGTGTGGAGTCGGGGCCGGAACCTGAGTATTCCTCTCCAGTGTTGACATGGATCTTGGGGTTCCTTTGAGTCTCCCCAGGGGAGTCAGGCTTCGTCTCGTGTAGGGGCATGCACGTGCGCTTTCCTCCCGAGCTGCAGCAGTAGGGGTCACGCTTCCTGTCACGTGGATCAAGGGATCGGTGGCTTTCCCTCGAGGCTTTCCCAATGGGCTGTTCCACGTTGCCACCTTGGTGTGAGTCGATCCTCGGCGTGAAAGACGAGCCGGTGAAGGGAAAAGAGGTTCCTCTGGAATTGACTGAGACATCTGGGGGACTCTTGGAATGGTGGCACGACCCTGGAGTTCCTCTCGCCGTTCCTGTTGAGAGGGCCTCCTCTTGAGATGCGACGGGAACGCCAGGAATTCTTTCCTGAAGAAGCAGGGGAAAGGATCCCTCACCTCGAGCTACGAGGCGGAAACGGTGCTCCTCTGGATGTGAGCGGGACCCTCGTGTTTCCTCTCGAGTGGAGACGGGTATGTCGGGGATCTTCTTGAGTTGCACCAAGGGTGTGAAAGACCCTTTCGACGTTCCTGAGGTGAGGTGTGATTAGCCCCGAGAAGCCTCTGCCGAAATGGGCCTCATCTCGCCTGCAGCGGAGAACCTCCTGGATATTCTCGAGTTGCGGCAGGTCTTCTCGAGTTACGACGGGGACCTCATGGACCCGCTCTGGTGGCCTCAGGAAGGGCCAGTCCCTATGCGAGTTGCTAGGGGCCATCTCGGGATTCCTCTCCCGTCGTGTCCGGAGCCTGGGACCTTGTGTGGAGTCGGGGCCGGAACCTGAGGATTCCTGTCCAGTGTTGACATGGATTTTGGGGTGCCTCTGAGTCTCCCCAGGGGAGTCAGGCCTCGTCTTGATTGGGGGCATGCACCTGCGCTTCCCTCCCGAGCTGCAGCAGTAGGGTCACGCTTCCTGTCACGTGGATCAAGGGATCTGTGGCTTTCCCTCGAGGCTTTCCCTCGAGGCTTTCCACGAGGCTTTCCCACAGGGCTGTGCCAAGTGCCACCTTGGTGTGAGTCGATCCTCGGCGTGAAAGACGAGCCGGTGAAGGGAAAAGAGGTTCCTCTGGAATGGACTGAGACATCTGGGGGACTCTTGGAATGGTGGCACGACCCTGGAGTTCCTCTCGCCGTTCCTGTTGAGAGGGCCTCCTCTTGAGATGCGACGGGAACGCCGGGAATTCTTTCCCGACGTAGCAGGGGAAAGGATCCCTCACCTCGAGCTACGAGGCGGAAACGGGGCTCCTCTGGATGTGGGCAGGACCCTCGTGTTTCCTCTCGAGTGGAGACGGGTATGTCAGGGAACTTCTTGAGTTGCACCAAGGGTGGGAAGGACCCTTTCGACGTTCCAGAGGTGAGGTGTGATTAGCCCCGAGAAGCCTCTGCGGAAATGGGCCTCATCTCGCCTGCAGGGGAGAACCTCCTGGATATTCTCGAGTTGCGGCAGGTCTTCTCGAGTTACGACGGGGACCTCAGGGACCCGCTCTTGTGGCCTCAGGATGGGCCAGTCCCCATGCGAGTTGCTAGGGCCCATCTCGGGATTCCTCTCCCATCGATGCCGGGGCCTAAGACCTTGTGTGGAGTCGTGGTCGGAACCTGAGGATTCCTCTCCAGTGTTGACATGGATTTTGGGGTGCCTCTGAGTCTCCCCAGGGGAGTCAGGCCTCGTCTCGAGTGGGGGCATGCACGTGCGCTTCCCTCCCGAGCTGCAGCAGTAGGGTCACGCTTGCTGTCACGTGGATCAAGGGATCTGTGGCTTTCCCTCGAGGCTTTCCCTCGAGGCTTTCCCACGACGCTTTCCCACAGGGCTGTGCCAAGTGCCACCTTGGTGTGAGTCGATCCTCGGCGTGAAAGACGAGCTGGTGAATGGAAAAGAGGTTCCTTTGGAATGGACTGAGACCTCTGGGGGACTCTTGGAATGGTGGCACGACCCTGGAATTCCTCTCGCCGTTCCTGTTGAGAGGGCCTCCTCTTGAGATGCGACGGGAACGCCGGGAATTCTTTCCCGACGAAGCAGGGAAAGGATCCATCACCTCGAGCTACGAGGCGGAAACGGGGCTCCTCTGGATGTGGGCGGGACCCTCGTGTTTCCTCTCGACTGGAGACGGGTATGTCGGGGAACTTCTTGAGTTGCACGAAGGGTGGGATGGACCCTTTCGACGTTCCAGAGGTGAGGTGTGATTAGCCCCCAGAAGCCTCTGCGGAAATGGGCCTCATCTCGCCTGCAGGGGAGAACCTCCTGGATGTTCTCGAGTTGCGGCAGGTCTTCTCGAGTTACGACGGGGGACCTCAGGGACCTGCTCTGGTGGCCTCAGGAAGGGCCAGTCCCCATGCCAGTTGCTAGGGGCCATCTCGGGATGCCTCTCCCATCGATGCCGGGGCCTAAGTCCTTGTGTGGAGTCGGGGGCCGGAACCTGAGGATTCCTCTCCAGTGTTGACATGGATCTTGGGGTGCCTCTGAGTCTCCCCAGGGGAGTCAGGCCTCGTCTCGAGTGGGGGCATGCACGTGCGCTTCCCTCCCGAGCTGCAGGAGTAGGGTCACACTTCCTGTCACGTGGATCAAGGGATCTGTTGCTTTCCCTCGATGCTTTCCCTCGAGGCTTTCCCACGAGGCTTTCCCAGAGGGCTGTGCCAAGTGCCACCTTGGTGTGAGTCGATCCTCGGCGTGAAAGACGAGCCGGTGAAGGGAAAAGAGGTTCCTCTGGAATGGACTGAGACATCTGGGGGACTCTTGGAATGGTGGCACGACCCTGGAGTTCCTCTCGCCGTTCCTGTTGAGAGGGCCTCCTCTTGAGTTGCGATGGGGAACGCCGGGAATTCTTTCCCGACGAAGCAGGGGAAAGGATCCCTCACCTCGAGCTACGAGGCGGAAACGTGGCTCCTCTGGATGTGGGCGGGACCCTCGTGTTTCCTCTCGACTGGAGACGGGTATGTCGGGGAACTTCTTGAGTTGCACCAAGGGTGGGATGGACCCTTTCGACGTTCCAGAGGTGAGGTGTGATTAGCCCCCCAGAAGCCTCTGCGGAAATGGGCCTCATCTCGCCTGCAGGGGAGAATCTCCTGGATTATCTGGAGTTGCGGCAGGTTTTCGTGAGTTACGACCGGGACCTCAGGGACCCGCTCTGGTGGCCTCAGGAAAGGCCAGTCCCCATGCGAGTTGCTAGGGGCCACCTCGGGATTCCTCTGCCGTCCATGCCGGGGACTAAGACCTTGTGTGGAGTCGGGGCCAGAACCTGAGGATTCCTCTCCAGTGTTGCCGTGGATCTTGGGGTGCATCTGAGTCTCCCCAGGGGAGTCATGCCTCGTCTCGAGTGGGGGTATGCAAGTGCGCTTTCCTCTTGAGCTGCAACAGTAGGTGTCACGCTTCCTTTCCCGTGGATCAAGGGATCTGTGGCTTTCCCTCGAGGCTTTCCCTCGAGGCTTTCCCACGAGGCTTTCCCACAGGGCTGTGCCAAGTGCCACCTTGGTGTGAGTCGATCCTCGGCGTGAAAGACGAGCCGGTGAAGGGAAAAGAGTATCCTCTGGAATGGACTGAGTCATCTGGGTGGACTCTTGGAATGGTGGCACGACCCTGGAGTTCCTCTCGCCGTTCCTGTTGAGAGGGCCTCCTCTTGAGATGCGACCGGAACGCCCGGAATTCTTTCCCGACGAAGCAGGGAAAGGATCACTCACCTCGAGCTACGAGGCGGAAAAGGGGCTCCTCTGGATGTGGGCGGGACCCTCGTGTTTCCTCTCGAGTGGAGACGGGTATGTCGGGGAACTTCTTGAGTTGCACCAAGGGTGTGAAGATCCTTTCGACGTTCCAGAGGTGAGGTGTCATTAGCCCCGAGAAGCCTCTGCGGAAATGGGCCTCCTCTCGCCTGTAGGGGAGAACCGGCTGGATTTTCTCGAGTTGCGGCAGGTCTTCTCGAGTTACGACGGGGACCTCAGGGACCCGCTCTGGTGGCCTCAGGAAGGGCCAGTCCCCATGCGAGTTGTTAGGGGCCATCTCGGGATACCTGTCCCGTCGATGCTGGGGCCTAAGGCATTGTGTGGATTCGGGGCCGGAACCTGAGTATTCCTCTCCAGTGTTGACATGGATCTTGGGGTGCCTTTGAGTCTCCCCAGGGGAGTCAGGCTTCGTCTCGTGTAGGGGCATGCACGTGCGCTTTCCTCCCGAGCTGCAGCAGTAGGGTCACGCTTCCTGTCACGTGGATCAAGGGATCGGTGGCTTTCCCTCGAGGATTTCCCAATGGGCTGTTCCACGTGCCACCTTGGTGTGAGTCGATCCTCGGCGTGAAAGACGAGCCGGTGAAGGGAAAAGAGGTTCCTCTGGAATTGACTGAGACATCTGGGGGACTCTTGGAATGGTGGCACGACCCTGGAGTTCCTCTCGCCGTTCCTGTTGAGAGGGCCTCCTCTTGAGATGCGACGACAACGCCGGGAATTCTTTCCCGACGAAGCAGGGAAAGGATCCGTCACCTCGCGCTACGAGGCGGGAAACGGGGCTCCTCTGGATGTGGGCGGGACCCTCGTGTTTCCTCTTGAGTAGAGAAAGGTATGTCGGGGAACTTCTTGAGTTGCACCAAGGGTGTGAAAGACCCTTTCGACGTTCCTGAGGTGAGGTGTGATTAGCCCCGAGAAGCCTCTGCGGAAATGGGCCTCATCTCGCCTGCAGCGGAGAACCTCCTGGATATTCTCGAGTTGCGGCAGGTCTTCTCGAGTTACGACGGGGACCTCATGGACCCGCTCTGGTGGCCTCAGGAAGGGCCAGTCCCTATGCGAGTTGCTAGGGGCCATCTCGGGATTCCTCTCCCGTCGTGTCCGGAGCCTGGGACCTTGTGTGGAGTCGGGGCCGGAACCTGAGGATTCCTGTCCAGTGTTGACATGGATTTTGGGGTGCCTCTGAGTCTCCCCAGGGGAGTCAGGCCTCGTCTTGATTGGGGGCATGCACCTGCGCTTCCCTCCCGAGCTGCAGCAGTAGGGTCACGCTTCCTGTCACGTGGATCAAGGGATCTGTGGCTTTCCCTGGAGGCTTTCCCTCGAGGCTTTCCACGAGGCTTTCCCACAGGGCTGTGCCAAGTGCCACCTTGGTGTGAGTCGATCCTCGGCGTGAAAGACGAGCCGGTGAAGGGAAAAGAGGTTCCTCTGGAATGGACTGAGACATCTGGGGGACTCTTGGAATGGTGGCACGACCCTGGAGTTCCTCTCGCCGTTCCTGTTGAGAGGGCCTCCTCTTGAGATGCGACGGGAACGCCGGAAATTCTTTCCCGACGAAGCAGGGAAAGGATCCCTCACCTCGAGCTACGAGGCGGAAACGGGGCTCCTCTGGATGTGGGCAGGACCCTCGTGTTTCCTCTCGAGTGGAGACGGGTATGTCAGGGAACTTCTTGAGTTGCACCAAGGGTGGGAAGGACCCTTTCGACGTTCCAGAGGTGAGGTGTGATTAGCCCCGAGAAGCCTCTGCGGAAATGGGCCTCATCTCGCCTGCAGGGGAGAACCTCCTGGATATTCTCGAGTTGCGGCAGGTCTTCTCGAGTTACGACGGGGACCTCAGGGTCCCGCTCTGGTGGCCTCAGGATGGGCCAGTCCCCATGCGAGTTGCTAGGGCCCATCTCGGGATTCCTCTCCCATCGATGCCGGGGCCTAAGACCTTGTGTGGAGTCGTGGCCAGAACCTGAGGATTCCTCTCCAGTGTTGACATGGATTTTGGGGTGCCTCTGAGTCTCCCCAGGGGAGTCAGGCCTCGTCTCGAGTGGGGGCATGCACGTGCGCTTCCCTCCCGAGCTGCAGCAGTAGGGTCACGCTTGCTGTCACGTGGATCAAGGGATCTGTGGCTTTCCCTCGAGGCTTTCCCTCGAGACTTTCCCACGACGCTTTCCCACAGGGCTGTGCCAAGTGCCACCTTGGTGTGAGTCGATCCTCGGCGTGAAAGACGAGCTGGTGAATGGAAAAGAGGTTCCTTTGGAATGGACTGAGACCTCTGGGGGACTCTTGGAATGGTGGCACGACCCTGGAGTTCCTCTCGCCGTTCCTGTTGAGAGGGCCTCCTCTTGAGATGCGACGGGAACGCCGGGAATTCTTTCCCGACGAAGCAGGGAAAGGATCCATCACCTCGAGCTACGAGGCGGAAACGGGGCTCCTCTGGATGTGGGCGGGACCCTCGTGTTTCCTCTCGACTGGAGACGGGTATGTCGGGGAACTTCTTGAGTTGCACGAAGGGTGGGATGGACCCTTTCGACGTTCCAGAGGTGAGGTGTGATTAGCCCCCAGAAGCCTCTGCGGAAATGGGCCTCATCTCGCCTGCAGTGGAGAACCTCCTGGATGTTCTCGAGTTGCGGCAGGTCTTCTCGAGTTACGACGGGGACCTCAGGGACCTGCTCTGGTGGCCTCAGGAAGGGCCAGTCCCCATGCCAGTTGCTAGGGGCCATCTCGGGATGCCTCTCCCATCGATGCCGGGACCTAAGTCCTTGTGTGGAGTCGGGGGCCGGAACCTGAGGATTCCTCTCCAGTGTTGACATGGATCTTGGGGTGCCTCTGAGTCTCCCCAGGGGAGTCAGGCCTCGTCTCGAGTGGGGGCATGCACGTGCGCTTCCCTCCCGAGCTGCAGGAGTAGGGTCACACTTCCTGTCACGTGGATCAAGGGATCTGTTGCTTTCCCTCCAGGCTTTCCCTCGAGGCTTTCCCACGAGGCTTTCCCAGAGGGCTGTGCCAAGTGCCACCTTGGTGTGAGTCGATCCTCGGCGTGAAAGACGAGCCGGTGAAGGGAAAAGAGGTTCCTCTGGAATGGACTGAGACATCTGGGGGACTCTTGGAATGGTGGCACGACCCTGGAGTTCCTCTCGCCGTTCCTGTTGAGAGGGCCTCCTCTTGAGTTGCGATGGGAACGCCGGGAATTCTTTCCCGACGAAGCAGGGAAAGGATCCCTCACCCTCGAGCTACGAGGCGGAAACGTGGCTCCTCTGGATGTGGGCGGGACCCTCGTGTTTCCTCTCGACTGGAGACGGGTATGTCGGGGAACTTCTTGAGTTGCACCAAGGGTGGGATGGACCCTTTCGACGTTCCAGAGGTGAGGTGTGATTAGCCCCCAGAAGCCTCTGCGGAAATGGGCCTCATCTCGCCTGCAGGGGAGAATCTCCTGGATTATCTGGAGTTGCGGCAGGTTTTCGTGAGTTACGACCGGGACCTCAGGGACCCGCTCTGGTGGCCTCAGGAAAGGCCAGTCCCCATGCGAGTTGCTAGGGGCCACCTCGGGATTCCTCTGCCGACCATGCCGGGGGACTAAGACCTTGTGTGGAGTCGGGGCCAGAACCTGAGGATTCCTCTCCAGTGTTGCCGTGGATCTTGGGGTGCATCTGAGTCTCCCCAGGGGAGTCATGCCTCGTCTCGAGTGGGGGTATGCAAGTGCGCTTTCCTCTTGAGCTGCAGCAGTAGTGTCACGCTTCCTTTCCCGTGGATCAAGGGATCTATGGCTTTCCCTCGAGGCTTTCCCTCGAGGCTTTCCCACGAGGCTTTCCCACAGGGCTGTGCCAAGTGCCACCTTGGTGTGAGTCGATCCTCGGCGTGAAAGACGAGCCGGTGAAGGGAAAAGAGTATCCTCTGGAATGGACTGAGTCATCTGGGGGACTCTTGGAATGGTGGCACGACCCTGGAGTTCCTCTCGCCGTTCCTGTTGAGAGGGCCTCCTCTTGAGATGCGACCGGAACGCCCGGAATTCTTTCCCGACGAAGCAGGGAAAGGATCACTCACCTCGAGCTACGAGGCGGAAACGGGGGCTCCTCTGGATGTGGGCGGGACCCTCGTGTTTCCTCTCGAGTGGAGACGGGTATGTCGGGGAACTTCTTGAGTTGCACCAAGGGTGTGAAGATCCTTTCGACGTTCCAGAGGTGAGGTGTCATTAGCCCCGAGAAGCCTCTGCGGAAATGGGCCTCCTCTCGCCTGTAGGGAAGAACCGGCTGGATTTTCTCGAGTTGCGGCAGGTCTTCTCGAGTTACGACGGGGACCTCAGGGACCCGCTCTGGTGGCCTCAGGAAGGGCCAGTCCCCATGCGAGTTGTTAGGGGCCATCTCGGGATACCTGTCCCGTCGATGCTGGGGCCTAAGGCATTGTGTGGAGTCGGGGCCGGAACCTGAGTATTCCTCTCCAATGTTGACATGGATCTTGGGGTTCCTTTGAGTCTCCCCAGGGGAGTCAGGCTTCGTCTCGTGTAGGGGCATGCACGTGCGCTTTCCTCCCAAGCTGCAGCAGTAGGGTCACGCTTCCTGTCACGTGGATCAAGGGATCGGTGGCTTTCCCTCGAGGCTTTCCCAATGGGCTGTTCCACGTGCCACCTTGGTGTGAGTCGATCCTCGGCGTGAAAGACGAGCTGGTGAATGGAAAAGAGGTTCCTTTGGAATGGACTGAGACCTCTGGGGGACTCTTGGAATGGTGGCACGACCCTGGAGTTCCTCTCGCCGTTCCTGTTGAGAGGGCCTCCTCTTGAGATGCGACAGGAACGCCGGGAATTCTTTCCCGACGAAGCAGGGAAAGGATCCATCACCTCGAGCTACGAGGCGGAAACGGGGCTCCTCTGGATGTGGGCGGGACCCTCGTGTTTCCTCTCGACTGGAGACGGGTATGTCGGGGAACTTCTTGAGTTGCACGAAGGGGTGGGATGGACCCTTTCGACGTTCCAGAGGTGAGGTGTGATTAGCCCCCAGAAGCCTCTGCGGAAATGGGCCTCATCTCGCCTGCAGGGGAGAACCTCCTGGATGTTCTCGAGTTGCGGCAGGTCTTCTGGAGTTACGACGGGGACCTCAGGGACCTGCTCTGGTGGCCTCAGGAAGGGCCAGTCCCCATGCCAGTTGCTAGGGGCCATCTCGGGATGCCTCTCCCATCGATGCCGGGGCCTAAGTCCTTGTGTGGAGTCGGGGCCGGAACCTGAGGATTCCTCTCCAGTGTTGACATGGATCTTGGGGTGCCTCTGAGTCTCCCCAGGGGAGTCAGGCCTCGTCTCGAGTGGGGGCATGCACGTGCGCTTCCCTCCCGAGCTGCAGGAGTAGGGTCACACTTCCTGTCACGTGGATCAAGGGATCTGTTGCTTTCCCTCGATGCTTTCCCTCGAGGCTTTCCCACGAGGCTTTCCCAGAGGGCTGTGCCAAGTGCCACCTTGGTGTGAGTCGATCCTCGGCGTGAAAGACGAGCCGGTGAAGGGAAAAGAGGTTCCTCTGGAATGGACTGAGACATCTGGGGGACTCTTGGAATGGTGGCACGACCCTGGAGTTCCTCTCGCCGTTCCTGTTGAGAGGGCCTCCTCTTGAGTTGCGATGGGAACGCCGGGAATTCTTTCCCGACGAAGCAGGGAAAGGATCCCTCACCTCGAGCTACGAGGCGGAAACGTGGCTCCTCTGGATGTGGGCGGGACCCTCGTGTTTCCTCTCGACTGGAGACGGGTATGTCGGGGAACTTCTTGAGTTGCACCAAGGGTGGGATGGACCCTTTCGACGTTCCAGAGGTGAGGTGTGATTAGCCCCCAGAAGCCTCTGCGGAAATGGGCCTCATCTCGCCTGCAGGGGAGAATCTCCTGGATTATCTGGAGTTGCGGCAGGTTTTCGTGAGTTACGACCGGGACCTCAGGGACCCGCTCTGGTGGCCTCAGGAAAGGCCAGTCCCCATGCGAGTTGCTAGGGGCCACCTCGGGATTCCTCTGCCGTCCATGCCGGGGACTAAGACCTTGTGTGGAGTCGGGGCCAGAACCTGAGGATTCCTCTCCAGTGTTGCCGTGGATCTTGGGGTGCATCTGAGTCTCCCCAGGGGAGTCATGCCTCGTCTCGAGTGGGGGTATGCAAGTGCGCTTTCCTCTTGAGCTGCAACAGTAGTGTCACGCTTCCTTTCCCGTGGATCAAGGGATCTGTGGCTTTCCCTCGAGGCTTTCCCTCGAGGCTTTCCCACGAGGCTTTCCCACAGGGCTGTGCCAAGTGCCACCTTGGTGTGAGTCGATCCTCGGCGTGAAAGACGAGCCGGTGAAGGGAAAAGAGTATCCTCTGGAATGGACTGAGTCATCTGGGGGACTCTTGGAATGGTGGCACGACCCTGGAGTTCCTCTCGCCGTTCCTGTTGAGAGGGCCTCCTCTTGAGATGCGACCGGAACGCCCGGAATTCTTTCCCGACGAAGCAGGGAAAGGATCACTCACCTCGAGCTACGAGGCGGAAACGGGGCTCCTCTGGATGTGGGCGGGACCCTCGTGTTTCCTCTCGAGTGGAGACGGGTATGTCGGGGAACTTCTTGAGTTGCACCAAGGGTGTGAAGATCCTTTCGACGTTCCAGAGGTGAGGTGTCATTAGCCCCGAGAAGCCTCTGCGGAAATGGGCCTCCTCTCGCCTGTAGGGGAGAACCGGCTGGATTTTCTCGAGTTGCGGCAGGTCTTCTCGAGTTACGACGGGGACCTCAGGGACCCGCTCTGGTGGCCTCAGGAAGGGCCAGTCCCCATGCGAGTTGCTAGGGGCCATCTCGGGATACCTGTCCCGTCGATGCTGGGGCCTAAGGCATTGTGTGGATTCGGGGCCGGAACCTGAGTATTCCTCTCCAGTGTTGACATGGATCTTGGGGTGCCTTTGAGTCTCCCCAGGGGAGTCAGGCTTCGTCTCGTGTAGGGGCATGCACGTGCGCTTTCCTCCCGAGCTGCAGCAGTAGGGTCACGCTTCCTGTCACGTGGATCAAGGGATCGGTGGCTTTCCCTCGAGGCTTTCCCAATGGGCTGTTCCACGTGCCACCTTGGTGTGAGTCGATCCTCGGCGTGAAAGACGAGCCGGTGAAGGGAAAAGAGGTTCCTCTGGAATTGACTGAGACATCTGGGGGACTCTTAGAATGGTGGCACGACCCTGGAGTTCCTCTCGCCGTTCCTGTTGAGAGGGCCTCCTCTTGAGATGCGACGACAACGCCGGGAATTCTTTCCCGACGAAGCAGGGAAAGGATCCGTCACCTCGCGCTACGAGGCGGAAACGGGGCTCCTCTGGATGTGGGCGGGACCCTCGTGTTTCCTCTTGAGTAGAGAAAGGTATGTCGGGGAACTTCTTGAGTTGCACCAAGGGTGTGAAGGACCCTTTCGACGTTCCAGAGGTGAGGTGTGATTAGCCCCGAGAAGCCTCTGCGGAAATGGGCCTCATCTCGCCTGCAGGGGAGAACCTCCTGGATATTCTCTAGTTGCGGCAGGTCTTCTCGAGTTACGACGGGGACCTCAGGGACCCGCTCTGGTGGCCTCAGGAAGGGCCAGGCCCCATGTAAGTTGCTAGGGGCCATCTCGGGATTCCTCTCCCGTCGAGTCCAGTGTCTAAGACCTTGTGTGGAGTCGGGGCCGGAACCTGAGGATTCCTCTCCAATGTTGACATTGATTTTTGGGTGCCTCTGAGTCTCCCCAGGGGAGTCAGGCCTCGTCTCGAGTGGGGGCATGCACGTGCGCTTCCCTCCCGAGCTGCAGCAGTAGGGTCACGCTTCCTGTCACGTGGATCAAGGGATCTGCGGCTTTCCATCGAGGCTTTCCCTCGAGGCTTTCCCACGAGGCTTTCCCAGAGGGCTGTGCCAAGTGCCACCTTGGTGTGAGTCGATCCTCGGCGTGAAAGACGAGCCGGTGAAGGGAAAAGAGGTTCCTCTGGAATGGACTGATACATCTGGGGGACTCTTGGAATGGTGGCACGACCCTGGAGTTCCTCTCGCCGTTCCTGTTGAGAGGGCCTCCTCTTGAGATGCGACGGGAACGCCGGGAATTCTTTCCCGACGAAGCAGGGAAAGGATCCATCACCTTGATCTACGAGGCGGAAACGGGGCTCCTCTGGATGTGGGCGGGACCCTCGTGTTTCCTCTCGACTGGAGACGGGTATGTCGGGGAACTTCTTGAGTTGCACGAAGGGTAGGATGGACCCTTTCGACGTTCCAGAGGTGAGGTGTGATTAGCCCCCAGAAGCCTCTGCGGAAATGGGCCTCATCTCGCCTGCAGGGGAGAACCTCCTGGATGTTCTCGAGTTGCGGCAGGTCTTCTCGAGTTACGACGGGGACCTCAGGGACCTGCTCTGGTGGCCTCAGGAAGGGCCAGTCCCCATGCCAGTTGCTAGGGGCCATCTCGGGATGCCTCTCCCATCGATGCCGGGGCCTAAGACCTTGTGTGGAGTCGGGGCCGGAACCTGAGGATTCCTCTCCAGTGTTGACATGGATCTTGGGGTGCCTCTGAGTCTCCCCAGGGGAGTCAGGCCTCGTCTCGTGTGGGGGCATGCACGTGCGCTTCCCTCCCGAGCTGCAGGAGTAGGGTCACACTTCCTGTCACGTGGATCAAGGGATCTGTTGCTTTCCCTCGAGGCTTTCCCTCGAGGCTTTCCACGAGGCTTTCCCACAGGGCTGTGCCAAGTGCCACCTTGGTGTGAGTCGATCCTCGGCGTGAAAGACGAGCCGGTGAAGGGAAAAGAGGTTCCTCTGGAATGGACTGAGACATCTGGGGGACTCTTGGAATGGTGGCACGACCCTGGAGTTCCTCTCGCCGTTCCTGTTGAGAGGGCCTCCTCTTGAGTTGTGATGGGAACGCCGGGAATTCTTTCCCGACGAAGCAGGGAAAGGATCCCTCACCTCGAGCTACGAGGCGGAAACGTGGCTCCTCTGGATGTGGGCGGGACCCTCGTGTTTCCTCTCGACTGGAGACGGGTATGTCGGGGAACTTCTTGAGTTGCACCAAGGGTGGGATGGACCCTTTCGACGTTCCAGAGGTGAGGTGTGATTAGCCCCCAGAAGCCTCTGCGGAAATGGGCCTCATCTCGCCTGCAGGGGAGAATCTCCTGGATTATCTGGAGTTGCGGCAGGTTTTCGTGAGTTACGACCGGGACCTCAGGGACCCGCTCTGGTGGCCTCAGGAAAGGCCAGTCCCCATGCGAGTTGCTAGGGGCCACCTCGGGATTCCTCTGCCGACCATGCCGGGGACTAAGACCTTGTGTGGAGTCGGGGCCAGAACCTGAGGATTCCTCTCCAGTGTTGCCGTGGATCTTGGGGTGCATCTGAGTCTCCCCAGGGGAGTCATGCCTCGTCTCGAGTGGGGGTATGCAAGTGCGCTTTCCTCTTGAGCTGCAGCAGTAGTGTCACGCTTCCTGTCACGTGGATCAAGGGATCTGTGGCTTTCCCTCGAGGCTTTCCCACAGGGCTGTGCCAAGTGCCACCTTGGTGTGAGTCGATCCTCGGCGTGAAAGACGAGCCGGTGAAGGGAAAAGAGTATCCTCTGGAATGGACTGAGTCATCTGGGGGACTCTTGGAATGGTGGCACGACCCTGGAGTTCCTCTCGCCGTTCCTGTTGAGAGGGCCTCCTCTTGAGATGCGACCGGAACGCCCGGAATTCTTTCCCGACGAAGCAGGGAAAGGATCACTCACCTCGAGCTACGAGGCGGAAACGGGGCTCCTCTGGATGTGGGCGGGACCCTCGTGTTTCCTCTCGAGTGGAGACGGGTATGTCGGGGAACTTCTTGAGTTGCACCAAGGGTGTGAAGATCCTTTCGACGTTCCAGAGGTGAGGTGTGATTAGCCCCGAGAAGCCTCTGCGGAAATGGGCCTCCTCTCGCCGGTAGGGGAGAACCGGCTGGATTTTCTCGAGTTGCGGCAGGTCTTCTCGAGTTACGACGGGGACCTCAGGGACCCGCTCTGGTGGCCTCAGGAAGGGCCAGTCCCCATGCGAGTTGTTAGGGGCCATCTCGGGATACCTGTCCCGTCGATGCTGGGGCCTAAGGCATTGTGTGGAGTCGGGGCCGGAACCTGAGTATTCCTCTCCAATGTTGACATGGATCTTGGGGTTCCTTTGAGTCTCCCCAGGGGAGTCAGGCTTCGTCTCGTGTAGGGGCATGCACGTGCGCTTTCCTCCCGAGCTGCAGCAGTAGGGTCACGCTTCCTGTCACGTGGATCAAGGGATCGGTGGCTTTCCCTCGAGGCTTTCCCAATGGGCTGTTCCACGTGCCACCTTGGTGTGAGTCGATCCTCGGCGTGAAAGACGAGCCGGTGAAGGGAAAAGAGGTTCCTCTGGAATTGACTGAGACATCTGGGGGACTCTTGGAATGGTGGCACGACCCTGGAGTTCCTCTCGCCGTTCCTGTTGAGAGGGCCTCCTCTTGAGATGCGACGGGAACGCCAGGAATTCTTTCCTGAAGAAGCAGGGAAAGGATCCCTCACCTCGAGCTACGAGGCGGAAACGGTGCTCCTCTGGATGTGAGCGGGACCCTCGTGTTTCCTCTCGAGTGGAGACGGGTATGTCGGGGATCTTCTTGAGTTGCACCAAGGGTGTGAAAGACCCTTTCGACGTTCCTGAGGTGAGGTGTGATTAGCCCCGAGAAGCCTCTGCGGAAATGGGCCTCATCTCGCCTGCAGCGGAGAACCTCCTGGATATTCTCGAGTTGCGGCAGGTCTTCTCGAGTTACGACGGGGACCTCATGGACCCGCTCTGGTGGCCTCAGGAAGGGCCAGTCCCTATGCGAGTTGCTAGGGGCCATCTCGGGATTCCTCTCCCGTCGTGTCCGGAGCCTGGGACCTTGTGTGTAGTCGGGGCCGGAACCTGAGGATTCCTGTCCAGTGTTGACATGGATTTTGGGGTGCCTCTGAGTCTCCCCAGGGGAGTCAGGCCTCGTCTTGATTGGGGGCATGCACCTGCGCTTCCCTCCCGAGCTGCAGCAGTAGGGTCACGCTTCCTGTCACGTGGATCAAGGGATCTGTGGCTTTCCCTCGAGGCTTTCCCTCGAGGCTTTCCACGAGGCTTTCCCACAGGGCTGTGCCAAGTGCCACCTTGGTGTGAGTCGATTCTCGGCGTGAAAGACGAGCCGGTGAAGGGAAAAGAGGTTCCTCTGGAATGGACTGAGACATCTGGGGGACTCTTGGAATGGTGGCACGACCCTGGAGTTCCTCTCGCCGTTCCTGTTGAGAGGGCCTCCTCTTGAGATGCGACGGGAACGCCGGGAATTCTTTCCCGACGAAGCAGGGAAAGGATCCCTCACCTCGAGCTACGAGGCGGAAACGGGGCTCCTCTGGATGTGGGCAGGACCCTCGTGTTTCCTCTCGAGTGGAGACGGGTATGTCAGGGAACTTCTTGAGTTGCACCAAGGGTGGGAAGGACCCTTTCGACATTCCAGAGGTGAGGTGTGATTAGCCCCGAGAAGCCTCTGCGGAAATGGGCCTCATCTCGCCTGCAGGGGAGAACCTCCTGGATATTCTCGAGTTGCGGCAGGTCTTCTCGAGTTACGACGGGGACCTCAGGGACCCGCTCTGGTGGCCTCAGGATGGGCCAGTCCCCATGCCAGTTGCTAGGGCCCATCTCGGGATTCCTCTCCCATCGATGCCGGGGCCTAAGACCTTGTGTGGAGTCGTGGCCGGAACCTGAGGATTCCTCTCCAGTGTTGACATGGATTTTGGGGTGCCTCTGAGTCTCCCCAGGGGAGTCAGGCCTCGTCTCGAGTGGGGGCATGCACGTGCGCTTCCCTCCCGAGCTGCAGCAGTAGGGTCACGCTTGCTGTCACGTGGATCAAGGGATCTGTGGCTTTCCCTCGAGGCTTTCCCTCGAGGCTTTCCCACGACGCTTTCCCACAGGGCTGTGCCAAGTGCCACCTTGGTGTGAGTCGATCCTCGGCGTGAAAGACGAGCTGGTGAATGGAAAAGAGGTTCCTTTGGAATGGACTGAGACCTCTGGGGGACTCTTGGAATGGTGGCACGACCCTGGAGTTCCTCTCGCCGTTCCTGTTGAGAGGGCCTCCTCTTGAGATGCGACGGGAACGCCGGGAATTCTTTCCCGACGAAGCAGGGAAAGGATCCATCACCTCGAGCTACGAGGCGGAAACGGGGCTCCTCTGGATGTGGGCGGGACCCTCGTGTTTCCTCTCGACTGGAGACGGGTATGTCGGGGAACTTCTTGAGTTGCACGAAGGGTGGGATGGACCCTTTCGACGTTCCAGAGGTGAGGTGTGATTAGCCCCCAGAAGCCTCTGCGGAAATGGGCCTCATCTCGCCTGCAGGGGAGAACCTCCTGGATGTTCTCGAGTTGCGGCAGGTCTTCTCGAGTTACGACGGGGACCTCAGGGACCTGCTCTGGTGGCCTCAGGAAGGGCCAGTCCCCATGCCAGTTGCTAGGGGCCATCTCGGGATGCCTCTCCCATCGATGCCGGGGCCTAAGTCCATGTTTGGAGTCGGGGCCGGAACCTGAGGATTCCTCTCCAGTGTTGACATGGATCTTGGGGTGCCTCTGAGTCTCCCCAGGGGAGTCAGGCCTCGTCTCGAGTGGGGGCATGCACGTGCGCTTCCCTCCCGAGCTGCAGGAGTAGGGTCACACTTCCTGTCACGTGGATCAAGGGATCTGTTGCTTTCCCTCGAGGCTTTCCCTCGAGGCTTTCCCACGAGGCTTTCCCAGAGGGCTGTGCCAAGTGCCACCTTGGTGTGAGTCGATCCTCGGCGTGAAAGACGAGCCGGTGAAGGGAAAAGAGGTTCCTCTGGAATGGACTGAGACATCTGGGGGACTCTTGGAATGGTGGCACGACCCTGGAGTTCCTCTCGCCGTTCCTGTTGAGAGGGCCTCCTCTTGAGTTGCGATGGGAACGCCGGGAATTCTTTCCCGACGAAGCAGGGAAAGGATCCCTCACCTCGAGCTACGAGGCGGAAACGTGGCTCCTCTGGATGTGGGCGGGACCCTCGTGTTTCCTCTCGACTGGAGACGGGTATGTCGGGGAACTTCTTGAGTTGCACCAAGGGTGGGATGGACCCTTTCGACGTTCCAGAGGTGAGGTGTGATTAGCCCCCAGAAGCCTCTGCGGAAATGGGCCTCATCTCGCCTGCAGGGGAGAACCTCCTGGATGTTCTCGAGTTGCGGCAGGTCTTCTCGAGTTACGACGGGGACCTCAGGGACCTGCTCTGGTGGCCTCAGGAAGGGCCAGTCCCCATGCGAGTTGCTAGGGGCCATCTCGGGATGCCTCTCCCATCGATGCCGGGGCCTAAGACCTTGTGTGGAGTCGGGGCCGGAACCTGAGGATTCCTCTCCAGTGTTGACATGGATCTTGGGGTGCCTCTGAGTCTCCCCAGGGGAGTCAGGCCTCGTCTCGTGTGGGGGCATGCACGTGCGCTTCCCTCCCGAGCTGCAGGAGTAGGGTCACACTTCCTGTCACGTGGATCAAGGGATCTGTTGCTTTCCCTCGAGGCTTTCCCTCGAGGCTTTCCCACGAGGCTTTCCCAGAGGGCTGTGCCAAGTGCCACCTTGGTGTGAGTCGATCCTCGGCGTGAAAGACGAGCCGGTGAAGGGAAAAGAGGTTCCTCTGGAATGGACTGAGACATCTGGGGGACTCTTGGAATGGTGGCACGACCCTGGAGTTCCTCTCGCCGTTCCTGTTGAGAGGGCCTCCTCTTGAGTTGCGATGGGAACGCCGGGAATTCTTTCCCGACGAAGCAGGGAAAGGATCCCTCACCTCGAGCTACGAGGCGGAAACGTGGCTCCTCTGGATGTGGGCGGGACCCTCGTGTTTCCTCTCGACTGGAGACGGGTATGTCGGGGAACTTCTTGAGTTGCACCAAGGGTGGGATGGACCCTTTCGACGTTCCAGAGGTGAGGTGTGATTAGCCCCCAGAAGCCTCTGCGGAAATGGGCCTCATCTCGCCTGCAGGGGAGAATCTCCTGGATTATCTGGAGTTGCGGCAGGTTTTCGTGAGTTACGACCGGGACCTCAGGGACCCGCTCTGGTGGCCTCAGGAAAGGCCAGTCCCCATGCGAGTTGCTAGGGGCCACCTCGGGATTCCTCTGCCGACCATGCCGGGGACTAAGACCTTGTGTGGAGTCGGGGCCAGAACCTGAGGATTCCTCTCCAGTGTTGCCGTGGATCTTGGGGTGCATCTGAGTCTCCCCAGGGGAGTCATGCCTCGTCTCGAGTGGGGGTATGCAAGTGCGCTTTCCTCTTGAGCTGCAGCAGTAGTGTCACGCTTCCTGTCACGTGGATCAAGGGATCTGTGGCTTTCCCTCGAGGCTTTCCCACGAGGCTTTCCCACAGGGCTGTGCCAAGTGCCACCTTGGTGTGAGTCGATCCTCGGCGTGAAAGACGAGCCGGTGAAGGGAAAAGAGTATCCTCTGGAATGGACTGAGTCATCTGGGGGACTCTTGGAATGGTGGCACGACCCTGGAGTTCCTCTCGCCGTTCCTGTTGAGAGGGCCTCCTCTTGAGATGCGACCGGAACGCCCGGAATTCTTTCCCGACGAAGCAGGGAAAGGATCACTCACCTCGAGCTACGAGGCGGAAACGGGGCTCCTCTGGATGTGGGCGGGACCCTCGTGTTTCCTCTCGAGTGGAGACGGGTATGTCGGGGAACTTCTTGAGTTGCACCAAGGGTGTGAAGATCCTTTCGACGTTCCAGAGGTGAGGTGTGATTAGCCCCGAGAAGCCTCTGCGGAAATGGGCCTCCTCTCGCCTGTAGGGAAGAACCGGCTGGATTTTCTCGAGTTGCGGCAGGTCTTCTCGAGTTACGACGGGGACCTCAGGGACCCGCTCTGGTGGCCTCAGGAAGGGCCAGTCCCCATGCGAGTTGTTAGGGGCCATCTCGGGATACCTGTCCCGTCGATGCTGGGGCCTAAGGCATTGTGTGGAGTCGGGGCCGGAACCTGAGTATTCCTCTCCAGTGTTGACATGGATCTTGGGGTTCCTTTGAGTCTCCCCAGGGGAGTCAGGCTTCGTCTCGTGTAGGGGCATGCACGTGCGCTTTCCTCCCGAGCTGCAGCAGTAGGGTCACGCTTCCTGTCACGTGGATCAAGGGATCGGTGGCTTTCCCTCGAGGCTTTCCCAATGGGCTGTTCCACGTGCCACCTTGGTGTGAGTCGATCCTCGGCGTGAAAGACGAGCCGGTGAAGGGAAAAGAGGTTCCTCTGGAATTGACTGAGACATCTGGGGGACTCTTGGAATGGTGGCACGACCCTGGAGTTCCTCTCGCCGTTCCTGTTGAGAGGGCCTCCTCTTGAGATGCGACGGGAACGCCGGGAATTCTTTCCTGAAGAAGCAGGGAAAGGATCCCTCACCTCAAGCTACGAGGCGGAAACGGTGCTCCTCTGGATGTGAGCGGGACCCTCGTGTTTCCTCTCGAGTGGAGACGGGTATGTCGGGGATCTTCTTGAGTTGCACCAAGGGTGTGAAAGACCCTTTCGACGTTCCTGAGGTGAGGTGTGATTAGCCCCGAGAAGCCTCTGCGGAAATGGGCCTCATCTCGCCTGCAGCGGAGAACCTCCTGGATATTCTCGAGTTGCGGCAGGTCTTCTCGAGTTACGACGGGGACCTCATGGACCCGCTCTGGTGGCCTCAGGAAGGGCCAGTCCCTATGCGAGTTGCTAGGGGCCATCTCGGGATTCCTCTCCCGTCGTGTCCGGAGCCTGGGACCTTGTGTGGAGTCGGGGCCGGAACCTGAGGATTCCTGTCCAGTGTTGACATGGATTTTGGGGTGCCTCTGAGTCTCCCCAGGGGAGTCAGGCCTCGTCTTGATTGGGGGCATGCACCTGCGCTTCCCTCCCGAGCTGCAGCAGTAGGGTCATGCTTCCTGTCACGTGGATCAAGGGATCTGTGGCTTTCCCTCGAGGCTTTCCCTCGAGGCTTTCCACGAGGCTTTCCCACAGGGCTGTGCCAAGTGCCACCTTGGTGTGAGTCGATCCTCGGCGTGAAAGACGAGCCGGTGAAGGGAAAAGAGGTTCCTCTGGAATGGACTGAGACATCTGGGGGACTCTTGGAATGGTGGCACGACCCTGGAGTTCCTCTCGCCGTTCCTGTTGAGAGGGCCTCCTCTTGAGATGCGACGGGAACGCCGGGAATTCTTTCCCGACGAAGCAGGGAAAGGATCCCTCACCTCGAGCTACGAGGCGGAAACGGGGCTCCTCTGGATGTGGGCAGGACCCTCGTGTTTCCTCTCGAGTGGAGACGGGTATGTCAGGGAACTTCTTGAGTTGCACCAAGGGTGGGAAGGACCCTTTCGACGTTCCAGAGGTGAGGTGTGATTAGCCCCGAGAAGCCTCTGCGGAAATGGGCCTCATCTCGCCTGCAGGGGAGAACCTCCTGGATATTCTCGAGTTGCGGCAGGTCTTCTCGAGTTACGACGGGGACCTCAGGGACCCGCTCTGGTGGCCTCAGGATGGGCCAGTCCCCATGCGAGTTGCTAGGGCCCATCTCGGGATTCCTCTCCCATCGATGCCGGGGCCTAAGACCTTGTGTGGAGTCGTGGCCGGAACCTGAGGATTCCTCTCCAGTGTTGACATGGATTTTGGGGTGCCTCTGAGTCTCCCCAGGGGAGTCAGGCCTCGTCTCGAGTGGGGGCATGCACGTGCGCTTCCCTCCCGAGCTGCAGGAGTAGGGTCACACTTCCTGTCACGTGGATCAAGGGATCTGTTGCTTTCCCTCGAGGCTTTCCCTCGAGGCTTTCCCACGAGGCTTTCCCAGAGGGCTGTGCCAAGTGCCACCTTGGTGTGAGTCGATCCTCGGCGTGAAAGACGAGCCGGTGAAGGGAAAAGAGGTTCCTCTGGAATGGACTGAGACATCTGGGGGACTCTTGGAATGGTGGCACGACCCTGGAGTTCCTCTCGCCGTTCCTGTTGAGAGGGCCTCCTCTTGAGTTGCGATGGGAACGCCGGGAATTCTTTCCCGACGAAGCAGGGAAAGGATCCCTCACCTCGAGCTACGAGGCGGAAACGTGGCTCCTCTGGATGTGGGCGGGACCCTCGTGTTTCCTCTCGACTGGAGACGGGTATGTCGGGGAACTTCTTGAGTTGCACCAAGGGTGGGATGGACCCTTTCGACGTTCCAGAGGTGAGGTGTGATTAGCCCCCAGAAGCCTCTGCGGAAATGGGCCTCATCTCGCCTGCAGGGGAGAATCTCCTGGATTATCTGGAGTTGCGGCAGGTTTTCGTGAGTTACGACCGGGACCTCAGGGACCCGCTCTGGTGGCCTCAGGAAAGGCCAGTCCCCATGCGAGTTGCTAGGGGCCACCTCGGGATTCCTCTGCCGACCATGCCGGGGACTAAGACCTTGTGTGGAGTCGGGGCCAGAACCTGAGGATTCCTCTCCAGTGTTGCCGTGGATCTTGGGGTGCATCTGAGTCTCCCCAGGGGAGTCATGCCTCGTCTCGAGTGGGGGTATGCAAGTGCGCTTTCCTCTTGAGCTGCAGCAGTAGTGTCACGCTTCCTTTCCCGTGGATCAAGGGATCTGTGGCTTTCCCTCGAGGCTTTCCCTCGAGGCTTTCCCACGAGGCTTTCCCACAGGGCTGTGCCAAGTGCCACCTTGGTGTGAGTCGATCCTCGGCGTGAAAGACGAGCCGGTGAAGGGAAAAGAGTATCCTCTGGAATGGACTGAGTCATCTGGGGGACTCTTGGAATGGTGGCACGACCCTGGAGTTCCTCTCGCCGTTCCTGTTGAGAGGGCCTCCTCTTGAGATGCGACCGGAACGCCCGGAATTCTTTCCCGACGAAGCAGGGAAAGGATCACTCACCTCGAGCTACGAGGCGGAAACGGGGCTCCTCTGGATGTGGGCGGGACCCTCGTGTTTCCTCTCGAGTGGAGACGGGTATGTCGGGGAACTTCTTGAGTTGCACCAAGGGTGTGAAGATCCTTTCGACGTTCCAGAGGTGAGGTGTGATTAGCCCCGAGAAGCCTCTGCGGAAATGGGCCTCCTCTCGCCTGTAGGGGAGAACCGGCTGGATTTTCTCGAGTTGCGGCAGGTCTTCTCGAGTTACGACGGGGACCTCAGGGACCCGCTCTGGTGGCCTCAGGAAGGGCCAGTCCCCATGCGAGTTGTTAGGGGCCATCTCGGGATACCTGTCCCGTCGATGCTGGGGCCTAAGGCATTGTGTGGAGTCGGGGCCGGAACCTGAGTATTCCTCTCCAATGTTGACATGGATCTTGGGGTTCCTTTGAGTCTCCCCAGGGGAGTCAGGCTTCGTCTCGTGTAGGGGCATGCACGTGCGCTTTCCTCCCAAGCTGCAGCAGTAGGGTCACGCTTCCTGTCACGTGGATCAAGGGATCGGTGGCTTTCCCTCGAGGCTTTCCCAATGGGCTGTTCCACGTGCCACCTTGGTGTGAGTCGATCCTCGGCGTGAAAGACGAGCTGGTGAATGGAAAAGAGGTTCCTTTGGAATGGACTGAGACCTCTGGGGGACTCTTGGAATGGTGGCACGACCCTGGAGTTCCTCTCGCCGTTCCTGTTGAGAGGGCCTCCTCTTGAGATGCGACGGGAACGCCGGGAATTCTTTCCCGACGAAGCAGGGAAAGGATCCATCACCTCGAGCTACGAGGCGGAAACGGGGCTCCTCTGGATGTGGGCGGGACCCTCGTGTTTCCTCTCGACTGGAGACGGGTATGTCGGGGAACTTCTTGAGTTGCACGAAGGGTGGGATGGACCCTTTCGACGTTCCAGAGGTGAGGTGTGATTAGCCCCCAGAAGCCTCTGCGGAAATGGGCCTCATCTCGCCTGCAGGGGAGAACCTCCTGGATGTTCTCGAGTTGCGGCAGGTCTTCTCGAGTTACGACGGGGACCTCAGGGACCTGCTCTGGTGGCCTCAGGAAGGGCCAGTCCCCATGCCAGTTGCTAGGGGCCATCTCGGGATGCCTCTCCCATCGATGCCGGGGCCTAAGTCCTTGTGTGGAGTCGGGGCCGGAACCTGAGGATTCCTCTCCAGTGTTGACATGGATCTTGGGGTGCCTCTGAGTCTCCCCAGGGGAGTCAGGCCTCGTCTCGAGTGGGGGCATGCACGTGCGCTTCCCTCCCGAGCTGCAGGAGTAGGGTCACACTTCCTGTCACGTGGATCAAGGGATCTGTTGCTTTCCCTCGATGCTTTCCCTCGAGGCTTTCCCACGAGGCTTTCCCAGAGGGCTGTGCCAAGTGCCACCTTGGTGTGAGTCGATCCTCGGCGTGAAAGACGAGCCGGTGAAGGGAAAAGAGGTTCCTCTGGAATGGACTGAGACATCTGGGGGACTCTTGGAATGGTGGCACGACCCTGGAGTTCCTCTCGCCGTTCCTGTTGAGAGGGCCTCCTCTTGAGTTGCGATGGGAACGCCGGGAATTCTTTCCCGACGAAGCAGGGAAAGGATCCCTCACCTCGAGCTACGAGGCGGAAACGTGGCTCCTCTGGATGTGGGCGGGACCCTCGTGTTTCCTCTCGACTGGAGACGGGTATGTCGGGGAACTTCTTGAGTTGCACCAAGGGTGGGATGGACCCTTTCGACGTTCCAGAGGTGAGGTGTGATTAGCCCCCAGAAGCCTCTGCGGAAATGGGCCTCATCTCGCCTGCAGGGGAGAATCTCCTGGATTATCTGGAGTTGCGGCAGGTTTTCGTGAGTTACGACCGGGACCTCAGGGACCCGCTCTGGTGGCCTCAGGAAAGGCCAGTCCCCATGCGAGTTGCTAGGGGCCACCTCGGGATTCCTCTGCCGTCCATGCCGGGGACTAAGACCTTGTGTGGAGTCGGGGCCAGAACCTGAGGATTCCTCTCCAGTGTTGCCGTGGATCTTGGGGTGCATCTGAGTCTCCCCAGGGGAGTCATGCCTCGTCTCGAGTGGGGGTATGCAAGTGCGCTTTCCTCTTGAGCTGCAACAGTAGTGTCACGCTTCCTTTCCCGTGGATCAAGGGATCTGTGGCTTTCCCTCGAGGCTTTCCCTCGAGGCTTTCCCATGAGGCTTTCCCACAGGGCTGTGCCAAGTGCCACCTTGGTGTGAGTCGATCCTCGGCGTGAAAGACGAGCCGGTGAAGGGAAAAGAGTATCCTCTGGAATGGACTGAGTCATCTGGGGGACTCTTGGAATGGTGGCACGACCCTGGAGTTCCTCTCGCCGTTCCTGTTGAGAGGGCCTCCTCTTGAGATGCGACCGGAACGCCCGGAATTCTTTCCCGACGAAGCAGGGAAAGGATCACTCACCTCGAGCTACGAGGCGGAAACGGGGCTCCTCTGGATGTGGGCGGGACCCTCGTGTTTCCTCTCGAGTGGAGACGGGTATGTCGGGGAACTTCTTGAGTTGCACCAAGGGTGTGAAGATCCTTTCGACGTTCCAGAGGTGAGGTGTCATTAGCCCCGAGAAGCCTCTGCGGAAATGGGCCTCCTCTCGCCTGTAGGGGAGAACCGGCTGGATTTTCTCGAGTTGCGGCAGGTCTTCTCGAGTTACGACGGGGACCTCAGGGACCCGCTCTGGTGGCCTCAGGAAGGGCCAGTCCCCATGCGAGTTGCTAGGGGCCATCTCGGGATACCTGTCCCGTCGATGCTGGGGCCTAAGGCATTGTGTGGATTCGGGGCCGGAACCTGAGTATTCCTCTCCAGTGTTGACATGGATCTTGGGGTGCCTTTGAGTCTCCCCAGGGGAGTCAGGCTTCGTCTCGTGTAGGGGCATGCACGTGCGCTTTCCTCCCGAGCTGCAGCAGTAGGGTCACGCTTCCTGTCACGTGGATCAAGGGATCGGTGGCTTTCCCTCGAGGCTTTCCCAATGGGCTGTTCCACGTGCCACCTTGGTGTGAGTCGATCCTCGGCGTGAAAGACGAGCCGGTGAAGGGAAAAGAGGTTCCTCTGGAATTGACTGAGACATCTGGGGGACTCTTGGAATGGTGGCACGACCCTGGAGATCCTCTCGCCGTTCCTGTTGAGAGGGCCTCCTCTTGAGATGCGACGACAACGCCGGGAATTCTTTCCCGACGAAGCAGGGAAAGGATCCGTCACCTCGCGCTACGAGGCGGAAACGGGGCTCCTCTGGATGTGGGCGGGACCCTCGTGTTTCCTCTTGAGTAGAGAAAGGTATGTCGGGGAACTTCTTGAGTTGCACCAAGGGTGTGAAGGACCCTTTCGACGTTCCTGAGGTGAGGTGTGATTAGCCCCGAGAAGCCTCTGCGGAAATGGGCCTCATCTCGCCTGCAGGGGAGAACCTCCTGGATATTCTCTAGTTGCGGCAGGTCTTCTCGAGTTACGACGGGGACCTCAGGGACCCGCTCTGGTGGCCTCAGGAAGGGCCAGGCCCCATGTAAGTTGCTAGGGGCCATCTCGGGATTCCTCTCCCGTCGAGTCCAGTGTCTAAGACCTTGTGTGGAGTCGGGGCCGGAACCTGAGGATTCCTCTCCAATGTTGACATTGATTTTTGGGTGCCTCTGAGTCTCCCCAGGGGAGTCAGGCCTCGTCTCGAGTGGGGGCATGCACGTGCGCTTCCCTCCCGAGCTGCAGCAGTAGGGTCACGCTTAATGTCACGTGGATCAAGGGATCTGCGGCTTTCCATCGAGGCTTTCCCTCGAGGCTTTCCCACGAGGCTTTCCCAGAGGGCTGTGCCAAGTGCCACCTTGGTGTGAGTCGATCCTCGGCGTGAAAGACGAGCCGGTGAAGGGAAAAGAGGTTCCTCTGGAATGGACTGATACATCTGGGGGACTCTTGGAATGGTGGCACGACCCTGGAGTTCCTCTCGCCGTTCCTGTTGAGAGGGCCTCCTCTTGAGATGCGACGGGAACGCCGGGAATTCTTTCCCGACGAAGCAGGGAAAGGATCCATCACCTCGAGCTACGAGGCGGAAACGGGGCTCCTCTGGATGTGGGCGGGACCCTCGTGTTTCCTCTCGACTGGAGACGGGTATGTCGGGGAACTTCTTGAGTTGCACGAAGGGTAGGATGGACCCTTTCGACGTTCCAGAGGTGAGGTGTGATTAGCCCCCAGAAGCCTCTGCGGAAATGGGCCTCATCTCGCCTGCAGGGGAGAACCTCCTGGATGTTCTCGAGTTGCGGCAGGTCTTCTCGAGTTACGACGGGGACCTCAGGGACCTGCTCTGGTGGCCTCAGGAAGGGCCAGTCCCCATGCCAGTTGCTAGGGGCCATCTCGGGATGCCTCTCCCATCGATGCCGGGGCCTAAGACCTTGTGTGGAGTCGGGGCCGGAACCTGAGGATTCCTCTCCAGTGTTGACATGGATCTTGGGGTGCCTCTGAGTCTCCCCAGGGGAGTCAGGCCTCGTCTCGTGTGGGGGCATGCACGTGCGCTTCCCTCCCGAGCTGCAGGAGTAGGGTCACACTTCCTGTCACGTGGATCAAGGGATCTGTTGCTTTCCCTCGAGGCTTTCCCTCGAGGCTTTCCCACGAGGCTTTCCCAGAGGGCTGTGCCAAGTGCCACCTTGGTGTGAGTCGATCCTCGGCGTGAAAGACGAGCCGGTGAAGGGAAAAGAGGTTCCTCTGGAATGGACTGAGACATCTGGGGGACTCTTGGAATGGTGGCACGACCCTGGAGTTCCTCTCGCCGTTCCTGTTGAGAGGGCCTCCTCTTGAGTTGCGATGGGAACGCCGGGAATTCTTTCCCGACGAAGCAGGGAAAGGATCCCTCACCTCGAGCTACGAGGCGGAAACGTGGCTCCTCTGGATGTGGGCGGGACCCTCGTGTTTCCTCTCGACTGGAGACGGGTATGTCGGGGAACTTCTTGAGTTGCACCAAGGGTGGGATGGACCCTTTCGACGTTCCAGAGGTGAGGTGTGATTAGCCCCCAGAAGCCTCTGCGGAAATGGGCCTCATCTCGCCTGCAGGGGAGAATCTCCTGGATTATCTGGAGTTGCGGCAGGTTTTCGTGAGTTACGACCGGGACCTCAGGGACCCGCTCTGGTGGCCTCAGGAAAGGCCAGTCCCCATGCGAGTTGCTAGGGGCCACCTCGGGATTCCTCTGCCGACCATGCCGGGGACTAAGACCTTGTGTGGAGTCGGGGCCAGAACCTGAGGATTCCTCTCCAGTGTTGCCGTGGATCTTGGGGTGCATCTGAGTCTCCCCAGGGGAGTCATGCCTCGTCTCGAGTGGGGGTATGCAAGTGCGCTTTCCTCTTGAGCTGCAGCAGTAGTGTCACGCTTCCTGTCACGTGGATCAAGGGATCTGTGGCTTTCCCTCGAGGCTTTCCCACGAGGCTTTCCCACAGGGCTGTGCCAAGTGCCACCTTGGTGTGAGTCGATCCTCGGCGTGAAAGACGAGCCGGTGAAGGGAAAAGAGTATCCTCTGGAATGGACTGAGTCATCTGGGGGACTCTTGGAATGGTGGCACGACCCTGGAGTTCCTCTCGCCGTTCCTGTTGAGAGGGCCTCCTCTTGAGATGCGACCGGAACGCCCGGAATTCTTTCCCGACGAAGCAGGGAAAGGATCACTCACCTCGAGCTACGAGGCGGAAACGGGGCTCCTCTGGATGTGGGCGGGACCCTCGTGTTTCCTCTCGAGTGGAGACGGGTATGTCGGGGAACTTCTTGAGTTGCACCAAGGGTGTGAAGATCCTTTCGACGTTCCAGAGGTGAGGTGTGATTAGCCCCGAGAAGCCTCTGCGGAAATGGGCCTCCTCTCGCCTGTAGGGAAGAACCGGCTGGATTTTCTCGAGTTGCGGCAGGTCTTCTCGAGTTACGACGGGGACCTCAGGGACCCGCTCTGGTGGCCTCAGGAAGGGCCAGTCCCCATGCGAGTTGTTAGGGGCCATCTCGGGATACCTGTCCCGTCGATGCTGGGGCCTAAGGCATTGTGTGGAGTCGGGGCCGGAACCTGAGTATTCCTCTCCAATGTTGACATGGATCTTGGGGTTCCTTTGAGTCTCCCCAGGGGAGTCAGGCTTCGTCTCGTGTAGGGGCATGCACGTGCGCTTTCCTCCCGAGCTGCAGCAGTAGGGTCACGCTTCCTGTCACGTGGATCAAGGGATCGGTGGCTTTCCCTCGAGGCTTTCCCAATGGGCTGTTCCACGTGCCACCTTGGTGTGAGTCGATCCTCGGCGTGAAAGACGAGCCGGTGAAGGGAAAAGAGGTTCCTCTGGAATTGACTGAGACATCTGGGGGACTCTTGGAATGGTGGCACGACCCTGGAGTTCCTCTCGCCGTTCCTGTTGAGAGGGCCTCCTCTTGAGATGCGACGGGAACGCCAGGAATTCTTTCCTGAAGAAGCAGGGAAAGGATCCCTCACCTCGAGCTACGAGGCGGAAACGGTGCTCCTCTGGATGTGAGCGGGACCCTCGTGTTTCCTCTCGAGTGGAGACGGGTATGTCGGGGATCTTCTTGAGTTGCACCAAGGGTGTGAAAGACCCTTTCGACGTTCCTGAGGTGAGGTGTGATTAGCCCCGAGAAGCCTCTGCGGAAATGGGCCTCATCTCGCCTGCAGCGGAGAACCTCCTGGATATTCTCGAGTTGCGGCAGGTCTTCTCGAGTTACGACGGGGACCTCATGGACCCGCTCTGGTGGCCTCAGGAAGGGCCAGTCCCTATGCGAGTTGCTAGGGGCCATCTCGGGATTCCTCTCCCGTCGTGTCCGGAGCCTGGGACCTTGTGTGGAGTCGGGGCCGGAACCTGAGGATTCCTGTCCAGTGTTGACATGGATTTTGGGGTGCCTCTGAGTCTCCCCAGGGGAGTCAGGCCTCGTCTTGATTGGGGGCATGCACCTGCGCTTCCCTCCCGAGCTGCAGCAGTAGGGTCACGCTTCCTGTCACGTGGATCAAGGGATCTGTGGCTTTCCCTCGAGGCTTTCCCTCGAGGCTTTCCACGAGGCTTTCCCACAGGGCTGTGCCAAGTGCCACCTTGGTGTGAGTCGATCCTCGGCGTGAAAGACGAGCCGGTGAAGGGAAAAGAGGTTCCTCTGGAATGGACTGAGACATCTGGGGGACTCTTGGAATGGTGGCACGACCCTGGAGTTCCTCTCGCCGTTCCTGTTGAGAGGGCCTCCTCTTGAGATGCGACGGGAACGCCGGGAATTCTTTCCCGACGAAGCAGGGAAAGGATCCCTCACCTCGAGCTACGAGGCGGAAACGGGGCTCCTCTGGATGTGGGCAGGACCCTCGTGTTTCCTCTCGAGTGGAGACGGGTATGTCAGGGAACTTCTTGAGTTGCACCAAGGGTGGGAAGGACCCTTTCGACGTTCCAGAGGTGAGGTGTGATTAGCCCCGAGAAGCCTCTGCGGAAATGGGCCTCATCTCGCCTGCAGGGGAGAACCTAATGGATATTCTCGAGTTGCGGCAGGTCTTCTCGAGTTACGACGGGGACCTCAGGGACCCGCTCTGGTGGCCTCAGGATGGGCCAGTCCCCATGCGAGTTGCTAGGGCCCATCTCGGGATTCCTCTCCCATCGATGCCGGGGCCTAAGACCTTGTGTGGAGTCGTGGCCGGAACCTGAGGATTCCTCTCCAGTGTTGACATGGATTTTGGGGTGCCTCTGAGTCTCCCCAGGGGAGTCAGGCCTCGTCTCGAGTGGGGGCATGCACGTGCGCTTCCCTCCCGAGCTGCAGCAGTAGGGTCACGCTTGCTGTCACGTGGATCAAGGGATCTGTGGCTTTCCCTCGAGGCTTTCCCTCGAGGCTTTCCCACGACGCTTTCCCACAGGGCTGTGCCAAGTGCCACCTTGGTGTGAGTCGATCCTCGGCGTGAAAGACGAGCTGGTGAATGGAAAAGAGGTTCCTTTGGAATGGACTGAGACCTCTGGGGGACTCTTGGAATGGTGGCACGACCCTGGAGTTCCTCTCGCCGTTCCTGTTGAGAGGGCCTCCTCTTGAGATGCGACGGGAACGCCGGGAATTCTTTCCCGACGAAGCAGGGAAAGGATCCATCACCTCGAGCTACGAGGCGGAAACGGGGCTCCTCTGGATGTGGGCGGGACCCTCGTGTTTCCTCTCGACTGGAGACGGGTATGTCGGGGAACTTCTTGAGTTGCACGAAGGGTGGGATGGACCCTTTCGACGTTCCAGAGGTGAGGTGTGATTAGCCCCCAGAAGCCTCTGCGGAAATGGGCCTCATCTCGCCTGCAGGGGAGAACCTCCTGGATGTTCTCGAGTTGCGGCAGGTCTTCTCGAGTTACGACGGGGACCTCAGGGACCTGCTCTGGTGGCCTCAGGAAGGGCCAGTCCCCATGCCAGTTGCTAGGGGCCATCTCGGGATGCCTCTCCCATCGATGCCGGGGCCTAAGTCCTTGTTTGGAGTCGGGGCCGGAACCTGAGGATTCCTCTCCAGTGTTGACATGGATCTTGGGGTGCCTCTGAGTCTCCCCAGGGGAGTCAGGCCTCGTCTCGAGTGGGGGCATGCACGTGCGCTTCCCTCCCGAGCTGCAGGAGTAGGGTCACACTTCCTGTCACGTGGATCAAGGGATCTGTTGCTTTCCCTCGAGGCTTTCCCTCGAGGCTTTCCCACGAGGCTTTCCCAGAGGGCTGTGCCAAGTGCCACCTTGGTGTGAGTCGATCCTCGGCGTGAAAGACGAGCCGGTGAAGGGAAAAGAGGTTCCTCTGGAATGGACTGAGACATCTGGGGGACTCTTGGAATGGTGGCACGACCCTGGAGTTCCTCTCGCCGTTCCTGTTGAGAGGGCCTCCTCTTGAGTTGCGATGGGAACGCCGGGAATTCTTTCCCGACGAAGCAGGGAAAGGATCCCTCACCTCGAGCTACGAGGCGGAAACGTGGCTCCTCTGGATGTGGGCGGGACCCTCGTGTTTCCTCTCGACTGGAGACGGGTATGTCGGGGAACTTCTTGAGTTGCACCAAGGGTGGGATGGACCCTTTCGACGTTCCAGAGGTGAGGTGTGATTAGCCCCCAGAAGCCTCTGCGGAAATGGGCCTCATCTCGCCTGCAGGGGAGAATCTCCTGGATTATCTGGAGATGCGGCAGGTTTTCGTGAGTTACGACCGGGACCTCAGGGACCCGCTCTGGTGGCCTCAGGAAAGGCCAGTCCCCATGCGAGTTGCTAGGGGCCACCTCGGGATTCCTCTGCCGACCATGCCGGGGACTAAGACCTTGTGTGGAGTCGGGGCCAGAACCTGAGGATTCCTCTCCAGTGTTGCCGTGGATCTTGGGGTGCATCTGAGTCTCCCCAGGGGAGTCATGCCTCGTCTCGAGTGGGGGTATGCAAGTGCGCTTTCCTCTTGAGCTGCAGCAGTAGTGTCACGCTTCCTGTCACGTGGATCAAGGGATCTGTGGCTTTCCCTCGAGGCTTTCCCACGAGGCTTTCCCACAGGGCTGTGCCAAGTGCCACCTTGGTGTGAGTCGATCCTCGGCGTGAAAGACGAGCCGGTGAAGGGAAAAGAGTATCCTCTGGAATGGACTGAGTCATCTGGGGGACTCTTGGAATGGTGGCACGACCCTGGAGTTCCTCTCGCCGTTCCTGTTGAGAGGGCCTCCTCTTGAGATGCGACCGGAACGCCCGGAATTCTTTCCCGACGAAGCAGGGAAAGGATCACTCACCTCGAGCTACGAGGCGGAAACGGGGCTCCTCTGGATGTGGGCGGGACCCTCGTGTTTCCTCTCGAGTGGAGACGGGTATGTCGGGGAACTTCTTGAGTTGCACCAAGGGTGTGAAGATCCTTTCGACGTTCCAGAGGTGAGGTGTGATTAGCCCCGAGAAGCCTCTGCGGAAATGGGCCTCCTCTCGCCTGTAGGGAAGAACCGGCTGGATTTTCTCGAGTTGCGGCAGGTCTTCTCGAGTTACGACGGGGACCTCAGGGACCCGCTCTGGTGGCCTCAGGAAGGGCCAGTCCCCATGCGAGTTGTTAGGGGCCATCTCGGGATACCTGTCCCGTCGATGCTGGGGCCTAAGGCATTGTGTGGAGTCGGGGCCGGAACCTGAGTATTCCTCTCCAATGTTGACATGGATCTTGGGGTTCCTTTGAGTCTCCCCAGGGGAGTCAGGCTTCGTCTCGTGTAGGGGCATGCACGTGCGCTTTCCTCCCGAGCTGCAGCAGTAGGGTCACGCTTCCTGTCACGTGGATCAAGGGATCGGTGGCTTTCCCTCGAGGCTTTCCCAATGGGCTGTTCCACGTGCCACCTTGGTGTGAGTCGATCCTCGGCGTGAAAGACGAGCCGGTGAAGGGAAAAGAGGTTCCTCTGGAATTGACTGAGACATCTGGGGGACTCTTGGAATGGTGGCACGACCCTGGAGTTCCTCTCGCCGTTCCTGTTGAGAGGGCCTCCTCTTGAGATGCGACGGGAACGCCAGGAATTCTTTCCTGAAGAAGCAGGGAAAGGATCCCTCACCTCGAGCTACGAGGCGGAAACGGTGCTCCTCTGGATGTGAGCGGGACCCTCGTGTTTCCTCTCGAGTGGAGACGGGTATGTCGGGGATCTTCTTGAGTTGCACCAAGGGTGTGAAAGACCCTTTCGACGTTCCTGAGGTGAGGTGTGATTAGCCCCGAGAAGCCTCTGCGGAAATGGGCCTCATCTCGCCTGCAGCGGAGAACCTCCTGGATATTCTCGAGTTGCGGCAGGTCTTCTCGAGTTACGACGGGGACCTCATGGACCCGCTCTGGTGGCCTCAGGAAGGGCCAGTCCCTATGCGAGTTGCTAGGGGCCATCTCGGGATTCCTCTCCCGTCGTGTCCGGAGCCTGGGACCTTGTGTGGAGTCGGGGCCGGAACCTGAGGATTCCTGTCCAGTGTTGACATGGATTTTGGGGTGCCTCTGAGTCTCCCCAGGGGAGTCAGGCCTCGTCTTGATTGGGGGCATGCACCTGCGCTTCCCTCCCGAGCTGCAGCAGTAGGGTCACGCTTCCTGTCACGTGGATCAAGGGATCTGTGGCTTTCCCTCGAGGCTTTCCCTCGAGGCTTTCCACGAGGCTTTCCCACAGGGCTGTGCCAAGTGCCACCTTGGTGTGAGTCGATCCTCGGCGTGAAAGACGAGCCGGTGAAGGGAAAAGAGGTTCCTCTGGAATGGACTGAGACATCTGGGGGACTCTTGGAATGGTGGCACGACCCTGGAGTTCCTCTCGCCGTTCCTGTTGAGAGGGCCTCCTCTTGAGATGCGACGGGAACGCCGGGAATTCTTTCCCGACGAAGCAGGGAAAGGATCCCTCACCTCGAGCTACGAGGCGGAAACGGGGCTCCTCTGGATGTGGGCAGGACCCTCGTGTTTCCTCTCGAGTGGAGACGGGTATGTCAGGGAACTTCTTGAGTTGCCCCAAGGGTGGGAAGGACCCTTTCGACGTTCCAGAGGTGAGGTGTGATTAGCCCCGAGAAGCCTCTGCGGAAATGGGCCTCATCTCGCCTGCAGGGGAGAACCTCCTGGATATTCTCGAGTTGCGGCAGGTCTTCTCGAGTTACGACGGGGACCTCAGGGACCCGCTCTGGTGGCCTCAGGATGGGCCAGTCCCCATGCGAGTTGCTAGGGCCCATCTCGGGATTCCTCTCCCATCGATTCCGGGGCCTAAGACCTTGTGTGGAGTCGTGGCCGGAACCTGAGGATTCCTCTCCAGTGTTGACATGGATTTTGGGGTGCCTCTGAGTCTCCCCAGGGGAGTCAGGCCTCGTCTCGAGTGGGGGCATGCACGTGCGCTTCCCTCCCGAGCTGCAGCAGTAGGGTCACGCTTGCTGTCACGTGGATCAAGGGATCTGTGGCTTTCCCTCGAGGCTTTCCCTCGAGGCTTTCCCACGACGCTTTCCCACAGGGCTGTGCCAAGTGCCACCTTGGTGTGAGTCGATCCTCGGCGTGAAAGACGAGCTGGTGAATGGAAAAGAGGTTCCTTTGGAATGGACTGAGACCTCTGGGGGACTCTTGGAATGGTGGCACGACCCTGGAGTTCCTCTCGCCGTTCCTGTTGAGAGGGCCTCCTCTTGAGATGCGACGGGAACGCCGGGAATTCTTTCCCGACGAAGCAGGGAAAGGATCCATCACCTCGAGCTACGAGGCGGAAACGGGGCTCCTCTGGATGTGGGCGGGACCCTCGTGTTTCCTCTCGACTGGAGACGGGTATGTCGGGGAACTTCTTGAGTTGCACGAAGGGTGGGATGGACCCTTTCGACGTTCCAGAGGTGAGGTGTGATTAGCCCCCAGAAGCCTCTGCGGAAATGGGCCTCATCTCGCCTGCAGGGGAGAACCTCCTGGATGTTCTCGAGTTGCGGCAGGTCTTCTCGAGTTACGACGGGGACCTCAGGGACCTGCTCTGGTGGCCTCAGGAAGGGCCAGTCCCCATGCCAGTTGCTAGGGGCCATCTCGGGATGCCTCTCCCATCGATGCCGGGGCCTAAGTCCTTGTTTGGAGTCGGGGCCGGAACCTGAGGATTCCTCTCCAGTGTTGACATGGATCTTGGGGTGCCTCTGAGTCTCCCCAGGGGAGTCAGGCCTCGTCTCGAGTGGGGGCATGCACGTGCGCTTCCCTCCCGAGCTGCAGGAGTAGGGTCACACTTCCTGTCACGTGGATCAAGGGATCTGTTGCTTTCCCTCGAGGCTTTCCCTCGAGGCTTTCCCACGAGGCTTTCCCAGAGGGCTGTGCCAAGTGCCACCTTGGTGTGAGTCGATCCTCGGCGTGAAAGACGAGCCGGTGAAGGGAAAAGAGGTTCCTCTGGAATGGACTGAGACATCTGGGGGACTCTTGGAATGGTGGCACGACCCTGGAGTTCCTCTCGCCGTTCCTGTTGAGAGGGCCTCCTCTTGAGTTGCGATGGGAACGCCGGGAATTCTTTCCCGACGAAGCAGGGAAAGGATCCCTCACCTCGAGCTACGAGGCGGAAACGTGGCTCCTCTGGATGTGGGCGGGACCCTCGTGTTTCCTCTCGACTGGAGACGGGTATGTCGGGGAACTTCTTGAGTTGCACCAAGGGTGGGATGGACCCTTTCGACGTTCCAGAGGTGAGGTGTGATTAGCCCCCAGAAGCCTCTGCGGAAATGGGCCTCATCTCGCCTGCAGGGGAGAATCTCCTGGATTATCTGGAGTTGCGGCAGGTTTTCGTGAGTTACGACCGGGACCTCAGGGACCCGCTCTGGTGGCCTCAGGAAAGGCCAATCCCCATGCGAGTTGCTAGGGGCCACTTCGGGATTCCTCTGCCGACCATGCCGGGGACTAAGACCTTGTGTGGAGTCGGGGCCAGAACCTGAGGATTCCTCTCCAGTGTTGCCGTGGATCTTGGGGTGCATCTGAGTCTCCCCAGGGGAGTCATGCCTCGTCTCGAGTGGGGGTATGCAAGTGCGCTTTCCTCTTGAGCTGCAGCAGTAGTGTCACGCTTCCTTTCCCGTGGATCAAGGGATCTGTGGCTTTCCCTCGAGGCTTTCCCTCGAGGCTTTCCCACGAGGCTTTCCCACAGGGCTGTGCCAAGTGCCACCTTGGTGTGAGTCGATCCTCGGCGTGAAAGACGAGCCGGTGAAGGGAAAAGAGTATCCTCTGGAATGGACTGAGTCATCTGGGGGACTCTTGGAATGGTGGCACGACCCTGGAGTTCCTCTCGCCGTTCCTGTTGAGAGGGCCTCCTCTTGAGATGCGACCGGAACGCCCGGAATTCTTTCCCGACGAAGCAGGGAAAGGATCACTCACCTCGAGCTACGAGGCGGAAACGGGGCTCCTCTGGATGTGGGCGGGACCCTCGTGTTTCCTCTCGAGTGGAGACGGGTATGTTGGGGAACTTCTTGAGTTGCACCAAGGGTGTGAAGATCCTTTCGACGTTCCAGAGGTGAGGTGTGATTAGCCCCGAGAAGCCTCTGCGGAAATGGGCCTCCTCTCGCCTGTAGGGGAGAACCGGCTGGATTTTCTCGAGTTGCGGCAGGTCTTCTCGAGTTACGACGGGGACCTCAGGGACCCGCTCTGTTGGCCTCAGGAAGGGCCAGTCCCCATGCGAGTTGTTAGGGGCCATCTCGGGATACCTGTCCCGTCGATGCTGGGGCCTAAGGCATTGTGTGGAGTCGGGGCCGGAACCTGAGTATTCCTCTCCAATGTTGACATGGATCTTGGGGTTCCTTTGAGTCTCCCCAGGGGAGTCAGGCTTCGTCTCGTGTAGGGGCATGCACGTGCGCTTTCCTCCCAAGCTGCAGCAGTAGGGTCACGCTTCCTGTCACGTGGATCAAGGGATCGGTGGCTTTCCCTCGAGGCTTTCCCAATGGGCTGTTCCACGTGCCACCTTGGTGTGAGTCGATCCTCGGCGTGAAAGACGAGCTGGTGAATGGAAAAGAGGTTCCTTTGGAATGGACTGAGACCTCTGGGGGACTCTTGGAATGGTGGCACGACCCTGGAGTTCCTCTCGCCGTTCCTGTTGAGAGGGCCTCCTCTTGAGATGCGACGGGAACGCCGGGAATTCTTTCCCGACGAAGCAGGGAAAGGATCCATCACCTCGAGCTACGAGGCGGAAACGGGGCTCCTCTGGATGTGGGCGGGACCCTCGTGTTTCCTCTCGACTGGAGACGGGTATGTCGGGGAACTTCTTGAGTTGCACGAAGGGTGGGATGGACCCTTTCGACGTTCCAGAGGTGAGGTGTGATTAGCCCCCAGAAGCCTCTGCGGAAATGGGCCTCATCTCGCCTGCAGGGGAGAACCTCCTGGATGTTCTCGAGTTGCGGCAGGTCTTCTCGAGTTACGACGGGGACCTCAGGGACCTGCTCTGGTGGCCTCAGGAAGGGCCAGTCCCCATGCCAGTTGCAAGGGGCCATCTCGGGATGCCTCTCCCATCGATGCCGGGGCCTAAGTCCTTGTTTGGAGTCGGGGCCGGAACCTGAGGATTCCTCTCCAGTGTTGACATGGATCTTGGGGTGCCTCTGAGTCTCCCCAGGGGAGTCAGGCCTCGTCTCGAGTGGGGGCATGCACGTGCGCTTCCCTCCCGAGCTGCAGGAGTAGGGTCACACTTCCTGTCACGTGGATCAAGGGATCTGTTGCTTTCCCTCGAGGCTTTCCCTCGAGGCTTTCCCACGAGGCTTTCCCAGAGGGCTGTGCCAAGTGCCACCTTGGTGTGAGTCGATCCTCGGCGTGAAAGACGAGCCGGTGAAGGGAAAAGAGGTTCCTCTGGAATGGACTGAGACATCTGGGGGACTCTTGGAATGGTGGCACGACCCTGGAGTTCCTCTCGCCGTTCCTGTTGAGAGGGCCTCCTCTTGAGTTGCGATGGGAACGCCGGGAATTCTTTCCCGACGAAGCAGGGAAAGGATCCCTCACCTCGAGCTACGAGGCGGAAACGTGGCTCCTCTGGATGTGGGCGGGACCCTCGTGTTTCCTCTCGACTGGAGACGGGTATGTCGGGGAACTTCTTGAGTTGCACCAAGGGTGGGATGGACCCTTTCGACGTTCCAGAGGTGAGGTGTGATTAGCCCCCAGAAGCCTCTGCGGAAATGGGCCTCATCTCGCCTGCAGGGGAGAATCTCCTGGATTATCTGGAGTTGCGGCAGGTTTTCGTGAGTTACGACCGGGACCTCAGGGACCCGCTCTGGTGGCCTCAGGAAAGGCCAGTCCCCATGCGAGTTGCTAGGGGCCACCTCGGGATTCCTCTGCCGACCATGCCGGGGACTAAGACCTTGTGTGGAGTCGGGGCCAGAACCTGAGGATTCCTCTCCAGTGTTGCCGTGGATCTTGGGGTGCATCTGAGTCTCCCCAGGGGAGTCATGCCTCGTCTCGAGTGGGGGTATGCAAGTGCGCTTTCCTCTTGAGCTGCAGCAGTAGTGTCACGCTTCCTTTCCCGTGGATCAAGGGATCTGTGGCTTTCCCTCGAGGCTTTCCCTCGAGGCTTTCCCACGAGGCTTTCCCACAGGGCTGTGCCAAGTGCCACCTTGGTGTGAGTCGATCCTCGGCGTGAAAGACGAGCCGGTGAAGGGAAAAGAGTATCCTCTGGAATGGACTGAGTCATCTGGGGGACTCTTGGAATGGTGGCACGACCCTGGAGTTCCTCTCGCCGTTCCTGTTGAGAGGGCCTCCTCTTGAGATGCGACCGGAACGCCCGGAATTCTTTCCCGACGAAGCAGGGAAAGGATCACTCACCTCGAGCTACGAGGCGGAAACGGGGCTCCTCTGGATGTGGGCGGGACCCTCGTGTTTCCTCTCGAGTGGAGACGGGTATGTCGGGGAACTTCTTGAGTTGCACCAAGGGTGTGAAGATCCTTTCGACGTTCCAGAGGTGAGGTGTGATTAGCCCCGAGAAGCCTCTGCGGAAATGGGCCTCCTCTCGCCTGTAGGGGAGAACCGGCTGGATTTTCTCGAGTTGCGGCAGGTCTTCTCGAGTTACGACGGGGACCTCAGGGACCCGCTCTGGTGGCCTCAGGAAGGGCCAGTCCCCATGCGAGTTGTTAGGGGCCATCTCGGGATACCTGTCCCGTCGATGCTGGGGCCTAAGGCATTGTGTGGAGTCGGGGCCGGAACCTGAGTATTCCTCTCCAATGTTGACATGGATCTTGGGGTTCCTTTGAGTCTCCCCAGGGGAGTCAGGCTTCGTCTCGTGTAGGGGCATGCACGTGCGCTTTCCTCCCAAGCTGCAGCAGTAGGGTCACGCTTCCTGTCACGTGGATCAAGGGATCGGTGGCTTTCCCTCGAGGCTTTCCCAATGGGCTGTTCCACGTGCCACCTTGGTGTGAGTCGATCCTCGGCGTGAAAGACGAGCTGGTGAATGGAAAAGAGGTTCCTTTGGAATGGACTGAGACCTCTGGGGGACTCTTGGAATGGTGGCACGACCCTGGAGTTCCTCTCGCCGTTCCTGTTGAGAGGGCCTCCTCTTGAGATGCGACGGGAACGCCGGGAATTCTTTCCCGACGAAGCAGGGAAAGGATCCATCACCTCGAGCTACGAGGCGGAAACGGGGCTCCTCTGGATGTGGGCGGGACCCTCGTGTTTCCTCTCGACTGGAGACGGGTATGTCGGGGAACTTCTTGAGTTGCACGAAGGGTGGGATGGACCCTTTCGACGTTCCAGAGGTGAGGTGTGATTAGCCCCCAGAAGCCTCTGCGGAAATGGGCCTCATCTCGCCTGCAGGGGAGAACCTCCTGGATGTTCTCGAGTTGCGGCAGGTCTTCTCGAGTTACGACGGGGACCTCAGGGACCTGCTCTGGTGGCCTCAGGAAGGGCCAGTCCCCATGCCAGTTGCAAGGGGCCATCTCGGGATGCATCTCCCATCGATGCCGGGGCCTAAGACCTTGTGTGGAGTCGGGGCCGGAACCTGAGGATTCCTCTCCAGTGTTGACATGGATCTTGGGGTGCCTCTGAGTCTCCCCAGGGGAGTCAGGCCTCGTCTCGAGTGGGGGCATGCACGTGCGCTTCCCTCCCGAGCTGCAGGAGTAGGGTCACACTTCCTGTCACGTGGATCAAGGGATCTGTTGCTTTCCCTCGAGGCTTTCCCTCGAGGCTTTCCCACGAGGCTTTCCCAGAGGGCTGTGCCAAGTGCCACCTTGGTGTGAGTCGATCCTCGGCGTGAAAGACGAGCCGGTGAAGGGAAAAGAGGTTCCTCTGGAATGGACTGAGACATCTGGGGGACTCTTGGAATGGTGGCACGACCCTGGAGTTCCTCTCGCCGTTCCTGTTGAGAGGGCCTCCTCTTGAGTTGCGATGGGAACGCCGGGAATTCTTTCCCGACGAAGCAGGGAAAGGATCCCTCACCTCGAGCTACGAGGCGGAAACGTGGCTCCTCTGGATGTGGGCGGGACCCTCGTGTTTCCTCTCGACTGGAGACGGGTATGTCGGGGAACTTCTTGAGTTGCACCAAGGGTGGGATGGACCCTTTCGACGTTCCAGAGGTGAGGTGTGATTAGCCCCCAGAAGCCTCTGTGGAAATGGGCCTCATCTCGCCTGCAGGGGAGAATCTCCTGGATTATCTGGAGTTGCGGCAGGTTTTCGTGAGTTACGACCGGGACCTCAGGGACCCGCTCTGGTGGCCTCAGGAAAGGCCAGTCCCCATGCGAGTTGCTAGGGGCCACCTCGGGATTCCTCTGCCGTCCATGCCGGGGACTAAGACCTTGTGTGGAGTCGGGGCCAGAACCTGAGGATTCCTCTCCAGTGTTGCCGTGGATCTTGGGGTGCATCTGAGTCTCCCCAGGGGAGTCATGCCTCGTCTCGAGTGGGGGTATGCAAGTGCGCTTTCCTCTTGAGCTGCAACAGTAGTGTCACGCTTCCTTTCCCGTGGATCAAGGGATCTGTGGCTTTCCCTCGAGGCTTTCCCTCGAGGCTTTCCCACGAGGCTTTCCCACAGGGCTGTGCCAAGTGCCACCTTGGTGTGAGTCGATCCTCGGCGTGAAAGACGAGCCGGTGAAGGGAAAAGAGTATCCTCTGGAATGGACTGAGTCATCTGGGGGACTCTTGGAATGGTGGCACGACCCTGGAGTTCCTCTCGCCGTTCCTGTTGAGAGGGCCTCCTCTTGAGATGCGACGGGAACGCCAGGAATTCTTTCCCGACGAAGCAGGGAAAGGATCCCTCACCTCAAGCTACGAGGCGGAAACGGGGCTCCTCTGGATGTGGGCGGGACCCTCGTGTTTCCTCTCGAGTGGAGACGGGTATGTCGGGGAACTTCTTGAGTTGCACCAAGGGTGTGAAGATCCTTTCGACGTTCCAGAGGTGAGGTGTCATTAGCCCCGAGAAGCCTCTGCGGAAATGGGCCTCCTCTCGCCTGTAGGGGAGAACCGGCTGGATTTTCTCGAGTTGCGGCAGGTCTTCTCGAGTTACGACGGGGACCTCAGGGACCCGCTCTGGTGGCCTCAGGAAGGGCCAGTCCCCATGCGAGTTGTTAGGGGCCATCTCGGGATACCTGTCCCGTCGATGCTGGGGCCTAAGGCATTGTGTGGAGTCGGGGCCGGAACCTGAGTATTCCTCTCCAATGTTGACATGGATCTTGGGGTTCCTTTGAGTCTCCCCAGGGGAGTCAGGCTTCGTCTCGTGTAGGGGCATGCACGTGCGCTTTCCTCCCGAGCTGCAGCAGTAGGGTCACGCTTCCTGTCACGTGGATCAAGGGATCGGTGGCTTTCCCTCGAGGCTTTCCCAATGGGCTGTTCCACGTGCCACCTTGGTGTGAGTCGATCCTCGGCGTGAAAGACGAGCCGGTGAAGGGAAAAGAGGTTCCTCTGGAATTGACTGAGACATCTGGGGGACTCTTGGAATGGTGGCACGACCCTGGAGATCCTCTCGCCGTTCCTGTTGAGAGGGCCTCCTCTTGAGATGCGACGGGAACGCCAGGAATTCTTTCCTGAAGAAGCAGGGAAAGGATCCCTCACCTCGAGCTACGAGGCGGAAACGGTGCTCCTCTGGATGTGAGCGGGACCCTCGTGTTTCCTCTCGAGTGGAGACGGGTATGTCGGGGATCTTCTTGAGTTGCACCAAGGGTGTGAAAGACCCTTTCGACGTTCCTGAGGTGAGGTGTGATTAGCCCCGAGAAGCCTCTGCGGAAATGGGCCTCATCTCGCCTGCAGCGGAGAACCTCCTGGATATTCTCGAGTTGCGGCAGGTCTTCTCGAGTTACGACGGGGACCTCATGGACCCGCTCTGGTGGCCTCAGGAAGGGCCAGTCCCTATGCGAGTTGCTAGGGGCCATCTCGGGATTCCTCTCCCGTCGAGTCCGGAGCCTGGGACTTTGTGTGGAGTCGGGGCCGGAACCTGAGGATTCCTGTCCAGTGTTGACATGGATTTTGGGGTGCCTCTGAGTCTCCCCAGGGGAGTCAGGCCTCGTCTTGATTGGGGGCATGCACCTGCGCTTCCCTCCCGAGCTGCAGCAGTAGGGTCACGCTTCCTGTCACGTGGATCAAGGGATCTGTGGCTTTCCCTCGAGGCTTTCCCTCGAGGCTTTCCACGAGGCTTTCCCACAGGGCTGTGCCACGTGCCACCTTGGTGTGAGTCGATCCTCGGCGTGAAAGACGAGCCGGTGAAGGGAAAAGAGGTTCCTCTGGAATGGACTGAGACATCTGGGGGACTCTTGGAATGGTGGCACGACCCTGGAGTTCCTCTCGCCGTTCCTGTTGAGAGGGCCTCCTCTTGAGATGCGACGGGAACGCCGGGAATTCTTTCCCGACGAGGCAGGGAAAGGATCCCTCACCTCGAGCTACGAGGCGGAAACGGGGCTCCTCTGGACGTGGGCGGGACCCTCGTGATTCCTCTCGAGTGGAGAAGGGTATGTCAGGGAACTTCTTGAGTTGCACCAAGGGTGTGAACTACCCTTTCGACGTTGCAGAGGTGAGGTGTGATTAGCCCCGAGAAGCCTCTGCGGAAATGGGCCTCATCTCGCCTGCAGGGAAGAACCTCCTGGATATTCTCGAGTTGCAGCAGGTCTTCCTGAGTTACGACGGGGACCTCAGGGACCCGCTCTGGTGGCCTCAGGAAGGGCCAGACCCCATGCAAGTTGCTAGGGACCATCTCGCGATTCCTCTCCCTTCGAGTCCGGGGCCTAAAACCTTGTGTGGAGTCGGGGCCGGAACCTGAGCATTCCTCTCCAATGTTGACATTGATTCTGGGGTGCCTCTGAGTCTCCTCAGGGGAGTCAGGCCTCGTCTCGAGTGGGGGCATGCAGGTGCGCTTCCCTCCCGAGCTGAAGCAGTAGGGTCACGCTTCCTGTCACGTGGATCAAGGGATCTGAGGCTTTCCATCGAGGCTTTCCCTCGAGGCTTTCCCACGAGGCTTTCCCACAGGGCTGTGCCAAGTGCCACCTTGGTGTGAGTCGATCCTCGGCGTGAAAGACGAGCCGGTGAAGGGAAAAGAGTTTCCTCTGGAATGGACTGAGACATCTGGGGGACTCTTGGAATGGTGGCACGACCCTGGAGTTCCTCTCGCCGTTCCTGTTGAGAGGGCCTCCTCTTGAGATGCGACGGGAACGCCGGGAATTCTTTCCCGACGAAGCAGGGAATGGATCCGTCACCTCGAGCTACGAGGCGGAAACGGGGCTCCTCTGGATGTGGGCGGGACCCTCGTGTTTCCTCTCGAGTGGAGACGGGTATGTTGGGGAACTTCTTGAGTTGCACCAAGGGTGGGAAAGACCCTTTCGACGTTCCAGAGGTGAGGTGTGATTAGCCCCGAGAAGCCTCTGCGGAAATGGGCCTCATCTCGCCTGCAGGGGAGAACCTCCTGGATATTCTCGAGTTGCGGCAGGTCTTCTCGAGTTACGACGGGGACCTCAGGGACGCTCTCTGGTGGCCTCAGGAAAGGCCAGAACCCATGCGAGTTGCTAGGGCCCCTCTCGGGATTCCTCTCCCTTCGATGCTGGGGCCTAAGACCATGCGTGGAGTCGGGGCCGGAACCTGAGGATTCCTCGCCAGTGTTGCCATGGATCTTGGGGTACTTCTGAGTCTCCCCAGGGGAGTCAGGTCTCGTCTCGAGTGGGGGCATGCACGTGCGCTTCCCTCCCGAGCTGCAGCAGTAGTGTCACGCTTCCGGTCACGTGGATCAAGGGATCTGTGGCTTTCCCTCGAGGCTTTCCCTCGAGGCTTTCCCACGAGGCTTTCCCACAGGGCTGTGCAAAGTGCCACATTGGTGTGAGTCGATCCTCGGCGTGAAAGACGAGCCGGTGAAGGGAAAAGAGGTTCCTCTGGAATGGACTGAGACATCTGGGGGAGTCTTGGAATGGTGGCACGACCCTGGAGTTCCTCTCGCCGTTCCTGTTGAGAGGGCCTCCTCTTGAGATGCGACGAGAACGCGGGGAACTCTTTCCCGATGAAGCAGGGAAAGGATCCCTCATCTCGAGCTACGAGGCGGATACGGGGCTCCTCTGTATGTGGGCGGGACCCTCGTGTTTTCTCTCAAGTGCAGACGGGTATGTCGGGGAACTTCTTGATTTGCACCAAGGGTGTGAAGGACCATTTCGAAGTTCCAGAGGAGAGTTTTGATCAGCCTCGAGACGCCTCAGTGGAAATGGGTGTCATCTCGCCTGAAGGGGGAACCTCCTGGATTATCTGGAGTTGCGGCAGGTTTTCGTGAGTTACGACCGGGACCTCAGGAACCCGCTCTGGTGGCCTCAGGAAAGGCCAGTCCCCATGCGAGTTGCTAGGGGCCACCTCGGGATTCCTCTGCCGTCCATGCCGGGGCCTAAGACCTTGTGTGGAGTCGGGGCCAGAACCTGAGAATTCCTCTCCAGTGTTGCCGTGGATCTTGGGGTGCATCTGAGTCTCCCCAGGGGAGTCATGCCTCGTCTCGAGGGGGGTATGCAAGTGCGCTTTCCTCTCGAGCTGCAGCAGTAGTGTCACGCTTCCTGTCACGTGGATCAAGGGATCTGTGGCTTTCCCTCGAGGCTTTCCCACGAGGCTTTCCCAGAGGGCTGTGCCAAGTGCCACCTTGGTGTGAGTCGATCCTCGGCGTGAAAGACGAGCCGGTGAAGGGAAAAGAGGTTCCTCTGGAATGGACTGAGACATCTGGGGGACTCTTGGAATGGTGGCACGACCCTGGAGTTCCTCTCGCCGTTCCTGTTGAGAGGGCCTCCTCTTGAGATGCGACGGGAACGCCGGGAATTCTTTCCCGAAGAAGCAGGGAAAGGATCCTCACCTCGAGCTACGAGGCGGAAACGGGGCTCCTCTGGATGTGGGCGGGACCCTCGTGTTTCCTCTCGAGTGGAGACGGGTATGTCGGGGAACTTCTTGAGTTGCACCAAGGGTGTGAAGACCCTTTCGACGTTCCAGAGGTGAGGTCTGATTAGCCCCGAGAAGCCTCTGCGGAAATGGGCCTCCTCTCGCCTGTAGGGGAGAACCGGCTGGATTTTCTCGAGTTGCGGCAGGTCTTCTCGAGTTACGACGGGGACCTCAGGGACCCGCTCTGGTGGCCTCAGGAAGGGCCAGGCCCCATGTGAGTTGCTAGGGGCCATCTCGGGATTCCTCTCCCGTCGAGTCCAGGGTCTAAGACCTTGTGTGGAGTCGGGGCCGGAACCTGAGGATTGCTCTCCAATGTTGACATTGATTTTTGGGTGCCTCTGAGTCTCCCCAGGGGAGTCAGGCCTCGTCTCGAGTGGGGGCATGCACGTGCGCTTCCCTCCCGAGCTGCAGCAGTAGGGTCACGCTTCCTGTCACGTGGATCAAGGGATCTGCGGCTTTCCATCGAGGCTTTCCCTCGAGGCTTTCCCACGAGGCTTTCCCACAGGGCTGTGCAAAGTGCCACATTGGTGTGAGTCGATCCTCGGCGTGAAAGACGAGCCGGTGAAGGGAAAAGAGGTTCCTCTGGAATGGACTGAGACATCTGGGGGAGTCTTGGAATGGTGGCACGACCCTGGAGTTCCTCTCGCCGTTCCTGTTGAGAGGGCCTCCTCTTGAGATGCGACGAGAACGCGGGGAACTCTTTCCCGATGAAGCAGGGAAAGGATCCCTCATCTCGAGCTACGAGGCGGATACGGGGCTCCTCTGTATGTGGGCGGGACCCTCGTGTTTTCTCTCAAGTGCAGACGGGTATGTCGGGGAACTTCTTGATTTGCAGCAAGGGTGTGAAGGACCATTTCGAAGTTCCAGAGGAGAGTTTTGATCAGCCTCGAGACGCCTAAGTGGAAATGGGTGTCATCTCGCCTGCAGGGGGAACCTCCTGGATTATCTGGAGTTGCGGCAGGTTTTCGTGAGTTACGACCGGGACCTCAGGGACCCGCTCTGGTGGCCTCAGGAAAGGCCAGTCCCCATGCGAGTTGCTAGGGGCCACCTCGGGATTCCTCTGCCGTCCATGCCGGGGCCTAAGACCTTGTGTGGAGTCGGGGCCAGAACCTGAGAATTCCTCTCCAGTGTTGCCGTGGATCTTGGGGTGCATCTGAGTCTCCCCTGGGGAGTCATGCCTCGTCTCGAGGGGGGTATGCAAGGGCGCTTTCCTCTCGAGCTGCAGCAGTAGTGTCACGCTTCCTGTCCCGTGGATCAAGGGATCTGTGGCTTTCCCTCGAGGCTTTCCCACAGGGCTGTGCCAAGTGCCACCTTGGTGTGAGTCGATCCTCGGCGTGAAAGACGAGGCGGTGAAGGGAAAAGAGGTTCCTCTGGAATGGACTGAGACATCTGGGGACTCTTGGAATGGTGGCACGACCCTGGAGTTCCTCTCGCCGTTCCTGTTGAGAGGGCCTCCTCTTGAGATGCGACGGGAACGCCGGGAATTCTTTCCCGAAGAAGCAGGGAAAGGATCCTCACCTCGAGCTACGAGGCGGAAACGGGGCTCCTCTGGATGTGGGCGGGACCCACGTGTTTCCTCTCGAGTGGAGACGGGTATGTCGGGGAACTTCTTGAGTTGCACCAAGGGTGTGAAGACCCTTTCGACGTTCCAGAGGTGAGGTGTGATTAGCCCCGAGAAGCCTCTGCGGAAATGGGCCTCCTCTCGCCTGTAGGGGAGAACCGGCTGGATTTTCTCGAGTTGCGGCAGGTCTTCTCGAGTTACGATGGGGACCTCAGGGACCCGCTCTGGTGGCCTCAGGAAGGGCCAGTCCCCATGCGAGTTGCTAGGGGCCATCTCGGGATACCTGTCCCGTCGATGCTGGGGCCTAAGGCATTGTGTGGATTCGGGGCCGGAACCTGAGTATTCCTCTCAGTGTTGACATGGATCTTGGGGTGCCTTTGAGTCTCCCCAGGGGAGTCAGGCTTCGTCTCGTGTAGGGGCATGCACGTGCGATTTCCTCCCGAGCTGCAGCAGTAGGGTCACGCTTCCTGTCACGTGGATCAAGGGATCGGTGGCTTTCCCTCGAGGCTTTCCCTCGAGGCTTTCCCACGAGGCTTTCCCACAGGGCTGTGCCAAGTGCCACCTTGGTGTGAGTCGATCCTCGGCGTGAAAGACGAGCCGGTGAAGGGAAAAGAGGTTCCTCTGGAATGGACTGAGACATCTGGGGGACTCTTGGAATGGTGGCACGACCCTGGAGTTCCTCTCGCCGTTCCTGTTGAGAGGGCCTCCTCTTGAGATGCGACCGGAACGCCCGGAATTCTTTCCCGACGAAGCAGGGAAAGGATCACTCACCTCGAGCTACGAGGCGGAAACGGGGCTCCTCTGGATGTGGGCGGGACCCTCGTGTTTCCTCTCGAGTGGAGACGGGTATGTCGGGGAACTTCTTGAGTTGCACCAAGGGTGTGAAGACCCTTTCGACGTTCCAGAGGTGAGGTGTGATTAGCCCCGAGAAGCCTCTGCGGAAATGGGCCTCCTCTCTCCTGTAGGGGAGAACCGGCTGGATTTTCTCGCGTTGCGGCAGGTCTTCTCGAGTTACGACGGGGACCTCAGGGACCCGCTCTGGTGGCCTCAGGAAGGGCCAGTCCCCATGCGAGTTGTTAGGGGCCATCTCGGGATACCTGTCCCGTCGATGCTGGGGCCTAAGGCATTGTGTGGAGTCGGGGCCGGAACCTGAGTATTCCTCTCCAGTGTTGACATGGATCTTGGGGTGCCTTTGAGTCTCCCCAGGGGAGTCAGGCTTCGTCTCGTGTAGGGGCATGCACGTGCGCTTTCCTCCCGAGCTGCAGCAGTAGGGTCACGCTTCCTGTCACGTGGATCAAGGGATCGGTGGCTTTCCCTCGAGGCTTTCCCAATGGGCTGTTCCACGTGCCACCTTGGTGTGAGTCGATCCTCGGCGTGAAAGACGAGCCGGTGAAGGGAAAAGAGGTTCCTCTGGAATGGACTGAGACATCTGGGGGACTCTTGGAATGGTGGCACGACCCTGGAGTTCCTCTCGCCGTTCCTGTTGAGAGGGCCTCCTCTTGAGATGCGACGGGAACGCCAGGAATTCTTTCCTGAAGAAGCAGGGAAAGGATCCCTCACCTCGAGCTACGAGGCGGAAACGGTGCTCCTCTGGATGTGAGCGGGACCCTCGTGTTTCCTCTCGAGTGGAGACGGGTATGTCGGGGAACTTCTTGAGTTGCACCAAGGGTGTGAAGGACCCTTTCGACATTCCAGAGGTGAGGTTTGATTAGCCCCGAGAAGCCTCTGCGGAAATGGGCCTCATCTCGCCTGCAGGGGAGAACCTCCTGGATATTCTCGAGTTGCGGCAGGTCTTCTCGAGTTACGACGGGGACCTCAGGGACGCTCTCTGGTGGCCTCAGGAAAGGCCAGAACCCATGCGAGTTGCTAGGGCCCCTCTCGGGATTCCTCTCCCTTCGATGCTGGGGCCTAAGACCATGTGTGGAGTCGGGGCCGGAACCTGAGGATTCCTCGCCAGTGTTGCCATGGATCTTGGGGTACTTCTGAGTCTCCCCAGGGGAGTCAGGTCTCGTCTCGAGTGGGGGCATGCACGTGCGCTTCCCTCCCGAGCTGCAGCAGTAGTGTCACGCTTCCGGTCACGTGGATCAAGGGATCTGTGGCTTTCCCTCGAGGCTTTCCCTCGAGGCTTTCCCACGAGGCTTTCCCACAGGGCTGTGCAAAGTGCCACATTGGTGTGAGTCGATCCTCGGCGTGAAAGACGAGCCGGTGAAGGGAAAAGAGGTTCCTCTGGAATGGACTGAGACATCTGGGGGAGTCTTGGAATGGTGGCACGACCCTGGAGTTCCTCTCGCCGTTCCTGTTGAGAGGGCCTCCTCTTGAGATGCGACGAGAACGCGGGGAACTCTTTCCCGATGAAGCAGGGAAAGGATCCCTCATCTCGAGCTACGAGGCGGAAACGGGGCTCCTCTGGATGTGGGCGGGACCCTCGTGTTTCCTCTCGAGTGGAGACGGGTATGTTGGGGAACTTCTTGAGTTGCACCAAGGGTGGGAAGGACCCTTTCGACGTTCCAGAGGTGAGGTGTGATTAGCCCCGAGAAGCCTCTGCGGAAATGGGCCTCATCTCGCCTGCAGGGGAGAACCTCCTGGATATTCTCGAGTTGCGGCAGGTCTTCTGGAGTTACGACGGGGACCTCAGGGACCCGCTCTGGTGGCCTCAGGAAGGGACAGACCCCATGCAAGTTGCTAGGGACCATCTCGCTATTCCTCTCCCTTCGAGTCCGGGGCCTAAAACCTTGTGTGGAGTCGGGGCCAGAACCTGAGGATTCCTCTCCAATGTTGACATTGATTTTGGGGTGCCTCTGAGTCTCCCCAGGGGAGTCAGGCCTCGTCTCGAGTGGGGGCATGCACGTGCGCTTCCCTCCCGAGCTGCAGCAGTAGGGTCACGCTTCCTGTCACGTGGATCAAGGGATCTGAGGCTTTCCATCGAGGCTTTCCCACGAGGCTTTCCCACAGGGCTGTGCCAAGTGCCACCTTGGTGTGAGTCGATCCTCGGCGTGAAAGACGAGCCGGTGAAGGGAAAAGAGGTTCCTCTGGAATGGACTGAGACATCTGGGGGACTCTTGGAATGGTGGCACGACCCTGAAGTTCCTCTCGCCTTTTTGTTGAGAGGACCTCCTCTTGAGATGCGACCGGAACGCCGGGAATTCTTTCCTGAAGAAGCAGGGAAAGGATCCCTCACCTCGAGCTACGAGGCGGAAACGGGGCTCCTCTGGATGTGGGCGGGACCCTCGTGTTTCCTCTCGAGTGTAGACGGGTATGTCGGGGAACTTCTTGAGTTGCACCAAGGGTGGGAAGGACCCTTTCGACGTTCCAGAGGTGAGGTTTGATTAGCCCCGAGAAGCCTCTGCGGAAATGGGCCTCATCTCGCCTGCAGGGGAGAACCTCCTGGATATTCTCGAGTTGCGGCAGGTCTTCTCGAGTTACGACGGGGACCTGAGGGACCCGCTCTGGTGGCCTCAGGAAGGGCCAGTCCCCATGTGTGTTGCTAGGGGCCATCTCGGGATTCCTCTCCCGTCGATGCCGGGGCCTAAGACCTTGTGTGGAGTCGGGGCCGGAACCTGAGGATTCCTCTCCAGTGTTGACATGAATTTTGGGGTGCCTCTGAGTCTCCCCAGGGGAGTCAGGCCTCGTCTCGAGTGGGGGCATGCACGTGCGATTCCCTCCCGAGCTGCAGCAGTAGGGTCACGCTTCCTGTCACGTGGATCAAGGGATCTGTGGCTTTCCCTCGAGGCTTTCCCTCGAGGCTTTCCCACGACGCTTTCCCACAGGGCTGTGCCAAGTGCCACCTTGGTGTGAGTCGATCCTCGGCGTGAAGGACGAGCTGCTGAAGGGAAAAGAGGTTCCTTTGGAATGGACTGAGACATCTGGTGGACTCTTGGAATGGTGGCACGACCCTGGAGTTCCTCTCGCCGTTCCTGTTGAGAGGGCCTCCTCTTGAGATGCGACGGGAACGCCGGGAATTTTTCCCGACGAAGCATGGAAAGGATCCCTCACCTCGAGCTACGAGGCGGAAACGGGGCTCCTCTGGATGTGGGCGGGACCCTCGTGATTCCTCTCGAGTGGAGAAGGGTATGTCAGGGAACTTCTTGAGTTGCACCAAGGGTGTGAAGGACCCTTTCGACGTTCCAGAGGTGAGGTGTGATTAGCCCCGAGAAGCCTCTGCGGAAATGGGCCTCATCTCGCCTGCAGGGAAGAACCTCCTGGATATTCTCGAGTTGCGGCAGGTCTTCCCGAGTTAAGACGGGGACCTCAGGGAGCCGCTCTGGTGGCCTCAGGAAGGGCCAGACCCCATGCGAGTTGCTAGGGGCCATCTCGGGATTCCTCTCCCGTCGATGCCGGGGCCTAAGACCTTGTGTGGAGTCGTGGCCGGAACCTGAGTATTCCTCTCCAGTGTTGACATGGATTTTGGGGTGCCTCTGAGTCTCCCCAGGGGAGTCAGGCCTCGTCTCGAGTGGGGGCATGCACGTGCGCTTCCCTCCCGAGCTGCAGCAGTAGGGTCACGCTTCCTGTCACGTGGATCAAGGGATCTGTGGCTTTCCCTCGAGGCTTTCCCACGACGCTTTCCCACAGGGCTGTGCCAAGTGCCACCTTGGTGTGAGTCGATCCTCGGCGTGAAAGACGAGCTGGTGAAAGGAAAAGAGGTTCCTTTGGAATGGCCTGAGACCTCTGGGGGACTCTTGGAATGGTGGCACGACCCTGGAGTTCCTCTCGCCGTTCCTGTTGAGAGGGCCTCCTCTTGAGATGCGACGGGAACGCCAGGAATTCTTTCCTGAAGAAGCAGGGAAAGGATCCCTCACCTCGAGCTACGAGGCGGAAACGGTGCTCCTCTGGATGTGAGCGGGACCCTCGTGTTTCCTCTCGAGTGGAGACGGGTATGTCGGGGATCTTCTTGAGTTGCACCAAGGGTGTGAAAGACCCTTTCGACGTTCCTGAGGTGAGGTGTGATTAGCCCCGAGAAGCCTCTGCGGAAATGGGCCTCATCTCGCCTGCAGCGGAGAACCTCCTGGATATTCTCGAGTTGCGGCAGGTCTTCTCGAGTTACGACGGGGACCTCATGGACCCGCTCTGGTGGCCTCAGGAAGGGCCAGTCCCCATGCGAGTTGCTAGGGGCCATCTCGGGATTCCTCTCCCGTCGAGTCCGGAGCCTGGGACCTTGTGTGGAGTCGGGGCCGGAACCTGAGGATTCCTGTCCAGTGTTGACATGGATTTTGGGGTGCCTCTGAGTCTCCCCAGGGGAGTCAGGCCTCGTCTTGATTGGGGGCATGCACCTGCACTTCCCTCCCGAGCTGCAGCAGTAGGGTCACACTTCCTGTCACGTGGATCAAGGGATCTGTTGCTTTCCCTCGAGGCTTTCCCTCGAGGCTTTCCACGAGGCTTTCCCACAGGGCTGTGCCAAGTGCCACCTTGGTGTGAGTCGATCCTCGGCGTGAAAGACGAGCCGGTGAAGGGAAAAGAGTTTCCTCTGGAATGGACTGAGACATCTGGGGGACTCTTGGAATGGTGGCACGACCCTGGAGTTCCTCTCGCCGTTCCTGTTGAGAGGGCCTCCTCTTGAGATGTGACGGGAACGCCGGGAATTCTTTCCCGACGAAGCAGGGAATGGATCCGTCACCTCGAGCTACGAGGCGGAAACGGGGCTCCTCTGGATGTGGGCGGGACCCTCGTGTTTCCTCTCGAGTGGAGACGGGTATGTCGGGGAACTTCTTGAGTTGCACCAAGGGTGTGAAGGACCCTTTCGACATTCCAGAGGTGAGGTTTGATTAGCCCCGAGAAGCCTCTGCGGAAATGGGCCTCATCTCGCCTGCAGGGGAGAACCTCCTGGATATTCTCGAGTTGCGGCAGGTCTTCTCGAGTTACGACGGGGACCTCAGGGACGCTCTCTGGTGGCCTCAGGAAAGGCCAGAACCCATGCGAGTTGCTAGGGCCCCTCTCGGGATTCCTCTCCCTTCGATGCTGGGGCCTAAGACCATGTGTGGAGTCGGGGCCGGAACCTGAGGATTCCTCGCCAGTGTTGCCATGGATCTTGGGGTACTTCTGAGTCTCCCCAGGGGAGTCAGGTCTCGTCTCGAGTGGGGGCATGCACGTGCGCTTCCCTCCCGAGCTGCAGCAGTAGTGTCACGCTTCCGGTCACGTGGATCAAGGGATCTGTGGCTTTCCCTCGAGGCTTTCCCTCGAGGCTTTCCCACGAGGCTTTCCCACAGGGCTGTGCAAAGTACCACATTGGTGTGAGTCGATCCTCGGCGTGAAAGACGAGCCGGTGAAGGGAAAAGAGGTTCCTCTGGAATGGACTGAGACATCTGGGGGAGTCTTGGAATGGTGGCACGACCCTGGAGTTCCTCTCGCCGTTCCTGTTGAGAGGGCCTCCTCTTGAGATGCGACGAGAACGCGGGGAACTCTTTCCCGATGAAGCAGGGAAAGGATCCCTCATCTCGAGCTACGAGGCGGAAACGGGGCTCCTCTGGATGTGGGCGGGACCCTCGTGTTTCCTCTCGAGTGGAGACGGGTATGTTGGGGAACTTCTTGAGTTGCACCAAGGGTGGGAAGGACCCTTTCGACGTTCCAGAGGTGAGGTGTGATTAGCCCCGAGAAGCCTCTGCGGAAATGGGCCTCATCTCGCCTGCAAGGGAGAACCTCCTGGATATTCTCGAGTTGCGGCAGGTCTTCTCGAGTTACGACGGGGACCTCAGGGACCCGCTCTGGTGGCCTCAGGAAGGGACAGACCCCATGCAAGTTGCTAGGGACCATCTCGCTATTCCTCTCCCTTCGAGTCCGGGGCCTAAAACCTTGTGTGGAGTCGGGGCCAGAACCTGAGGATTCCTCTCCAATGTTGACATTGATTTTGGGGTGCCTCTGAGTCTCCCCAGGGGAGTCAGGCCTCGTCTCGAGTGGGGGCATGCACGTGCGCTTCCCTCCCGAGCTGCAGCAGTAGGGTCACGCTTCCTGTCACGTGGATCAAGGGATCTGAGGCTTTCCATCGAGGCTTTCCCACGAGGCTTTCCCACAGGGCTGTGCCAAGTGCCACCTTGGTGTGAGTCGATCCTCGGCGTGAAAGACGAGCCGGTGAAGGGAAAAGAGGTTCCTCTGGAATGGACTGAGACATCTGGGGGACTCTTGGAATGGTGGCACGACCCTGAAGTTCCTCTCGCCTTTTTGTTGAGAGGACCTCCTCTTGAGATGCGACCGGAACGCCGGGAATTCTTTCCTGAAGAAGCAGGGAAAGGATCCCTCACCTCGAGCTACGAGGCGGAAACGGGGCTCCTCTGGATGTGGGCGGGACCCTCGTGTTTCCTCTCGAGTGTAGACGGGTATGTCGGGGAACTTCTTGAGTTGCACCAAGGGTGGGAAGGACCCTTTCGACGTTCCAGAGGTTAGGTGTGATTAGACCCGAGAAGCCTCTGCGGAAATGGGCCTCATCTCGCCTGCAGGGGAGAACCTCCTGGATATTCTCGAGTTGCGGCAGGTCTTCTCGAGTTACGACGGGGACCTGAGGGACCCGCTCTGGTGGCCTCAGGAAGGGCCAGTCCCCATGTGTGTTGCTAGGGGCCATCTCGGGATTCCTCTCCCGTCGATGCCGGGGCCTAAGACCTTGTGTGGAGTCGGGGCCGGAACCTGAGGATTCCTCTCCAGTGTTGACATGAATTTTGGGGTGCCTCTGAGTCTCCCCAGGGGAGTCAGGCCTCGTCTCGAGTGGGGGCATGCACGTGCGATTCCCTCCCGAGCTGCAGCAGTAGGGTCACGCTTCCTGTCACGTGGATCAAGGGATCTGTGGCTTTCCCTCGAGGCTTTCCCTCGAGGCTTTCCCACGACGCTTTCCCACAGGGCTGTGCCAAGTGCCACCTTGGTGTGAGTCGATCCTCGGCGTGAAGGACGAGCTGCTGAAGGGAAAAGAGGTTCCTTTGGAATGGACTGAGACATCTGGTGGACTCTTGGAATGGTGGCACGACCCTGGAGTTCCTCTCGCCGTTCCTGTTGAGAGGGCCTCCTCTTGAGATGCGACGGGAACGCCGGGAATTTTTCCCGACGAAGCAGGGAAAGGATCCCTCACCTCGAGCTACGAGGCGGAAACGGGGCTCCTCTGGATGTGGGCGGGACCCTCGTGATTCCTCTCGAGTGGAGAAGGGTATGTCAGGGAACTTCTTGAGTTGCACCAAGGGTGTGAAGGACCCTTTCGACGTTCCAGAGGTGAGGTGTGATTAGCCCCGAGAAGCCTCTGCGGAAATGGGCCTCATCTCGCCTGCAGGGAAGAACCTCCTGGATATTCTCGAGTTGCGGCAGGTCTTCCCGAGTTAAGACGGGGACCTCAGGGACCCGCTCTGGTGGCCTCAGGAAGGGCCAGACCCCATGCGAGTTGCTAGGGGCCATCTCGGGATTCCTCTCCCGTCGATGCCGGGGCCTAAGACCTTGTGTGGAGTCGTGGCCGGAACCTGAGTATTCCTCTCCAGTGTTGACATGGATTTTGGGGTGCCTCTGAGTCTCCCCAGGGGAGTCAGGCCTCGTCTCGAGTGGGGGCATGCACGTGCGCTTCCCTCCCGAGCTGCAGCAGTAGGGTCACGCTTCCTGTCACGTGGATCAAGGGATCTGTGGCTTTCCCTCGAGGCTTTCCCACGACGCTTTCCCACAGGGCTGTGCCAAGTGCCACCTTGGTGTGAGTCGATCCTCGGCGTGAAAGACGAGCTGGTGAATGGAAAAGAGGTTCCTTTGGAATGGCCTGAGACCTCTGGGGGACTCTTGGAATGGTGGCACGACCCTGGAGTTCCTCTCGCCGTTCCTGTTGAGAGGGCCTCCTCTTGAGATGCGACGGGAACGCCGGGAATTCTTTCCCGACGAAGCAGGGAAAGGATCCCTCACCTCCTGCTACGAGGCGAAAACGGGGCTCCTCTGGATGTGGGCGGGACCCTCGTGATTCCTCTCGAGTGGAGAAGGGTATGTCAGGGAACTTCTTGAGTTGCACCAAGGGTGTGAAGGACCCTTTCGACGTTCCAGAGGTGAGGTGTGATTAGCCCTGAGAAGCCTCTGCGGAAATGGGCCTCATCTCGCCTGCAGGGAAGAACCTACTGGATATTCTCGAGTTGCAGCAGGTCTTCCTGAGTTACGACGGGGACCTCAGGGACCCGCTCTGGTGGCCTCAGGAAGGGCCAGACCCCATGCAAGTTGCTAGGGACCATCTCGCTATTCCTCTCCCGTCGAGTCCGGGGCCTAAAACCTTGTGTGGAGTCGGGGCCGGAACCTGAGGATTCCTCTCCAATGTTGACATTGATTTTGGGGTGCCTCTGAGTCTCCCCAGGGGAGTCAGGCCTCGTCTCGAGTGGGGGCATGCAGGTGCGCTTCCCTCCCGAGCTGCAGAAGTAGGGTCACGCTTCCTGTCACGTGGATCAAGGGATCTGTGTCTTTCCTTGGAGGCTTTCCCTCGAAGCTTTCCCACGAGGCTTTCCCACAGGGCTGTGCCAAGTGCCACCTTGGTGTGAGTCGATCCTCGGCGTGAAAGACGAGCCGGAGAAGGGAAAAGAGGTTCCTCTGGAATGGACTGAGACATCTGGTGGACTCTTGGAATGGTGGCACGACCCTGGAGTTCCTCTCGCTGTTCCTGTTGAGAGGGCCTCCTTTTGAGATGCGACTGGAACGCCGGGAATTCTTTCCTGAAGAAGCAGGGAAAGGATCCGTCACCTCGAGCTAAGAGGCGGAAATGGGGCTCCTCTGGATGTGGGCGGGACCATCGTGTTTCCTCTCGAGTGGAGACGGGTATGTCGGGGAACTTCTTGAGTTGCACCAAGGGTGGGAAGGACCCTTTCGACGTTCCATAGGTGAGGTGTGATTAGCCCCGAGAAGCCTCTGCGGAAATGGGCCTCATCTCGCCTGCAGGGGAGAAACTCCTGGATATTCTCGAGTTGCGGCAGGTCTTCTCGAGTTACGACGGGGACCTCAGGGAACCGCTCTGGTGGCCTCAGGAAGGGCCAGTCCCCATGCGAGTTGCTAGGGGCCATCTCGGGATTCCTCTCCCGTCGATGCTGGGGCCTAAGACCTTGTGTGGAGTCGTGGCCGGAACCTGAGGATTCCTCTCCAGTGTTGACATGGATTTTGGGGTGCCTCTGAGTCTCCCCAGGGGAGTCAGGCCTCGTCTCGAGTGGGGGCATGCACGTGCGCTTCCCTCCCGAGATGCAGCAGTAGGGTCACGCTTTCTGTCACGTGGAACAAGGGATCTGTGTCTTTCCGTCGAGGCTTTCCACGAGGCTTTCCCACAGGGCTGTGCCAAGTGCCACCTTGGTGTGAGTCGATCCTCGGCGTGAAAGGCGAGCCGGTGAAGGGAAAAGAGGTTCCTCTGGAATGGACTGAGACATCTGGGGGACTCTTGGAATGGTGGCACGACCCTGGAGTTCCTCTCGCCGTTCCTCTTGAGAGGGCCTCCTTTTGAGATGCGACGGGAACGCCGGGAATTCTTTCCCGACGAAGCAGGGAAAGGATCCCTCATCTCGAGCTACGAGGCGGAAAAGGGGCTCCTCTGGATATGGGCGGGACCCTCGTGTTTCCTCTCGAGTGGACACGGGTATGTCGGGGAACTTCTTGAGTTGCACCAAGGGTGTGAAGGACCCTTTCGACGTTCCAGAGGTGAGGTGTGATTAGCCCCGGAAGCCTCTGCAGAAAAGGGCCTCCTCTCGCCTGCAGGGGAGAACCTCCTGGATTTTCTCGAGTTGCGGCAGGTCTTCTCGAGTTACGACAGGGACCTCAGGGACCCGCTCTGGTGGCCTCAGGAAGGGCCAGTCCCCATGCGAGTTGCTATGGGCCATCTCGGGATTCCTCTCCCGTCGATGCCGGGGCCTAAGACCTTGTGTGCAGTTGGGGCCGGAACTTGAGGATTCCTCTCCAGAGTTGACATGGATCTTGGGGTGCCTCTGAGTCTCCGCAGTGGAGTCAGGCCTCGTCTCGAGTGGGGGCATGCACGTGCGATTCCCTCCCGAGCTGCAGCAGTAGGGTCACGCTTCCTGTCACGTGGATCAAGGGATCTGTAGCTTTCCATCGAGGCTTTCCCTCGAGGCTTTCCACGAGGCTTTCCCACAGGGCTGTGCCAAGTGCCACCTTGGTGTGAGTCGATCCTCGGCGTGAAAGACGAGCCGGTGAAGGGAAAAGAGGTTCCTCTGGAATGGACTGAGACATCTGGGGGACTCTTGGAATGGTGGCACGACCCTGGAGTTCCTCTCGCCATTCCTGTTGAGAGGGCCTCCTCTTGAGATGCGACGGGAACGCCGGGAATTCTTTCCCGACGAAGCAGGGAAAGGATCCCTCACCTCGAGCTACGAGGCGGAAACGGGGCTCCTCTGGATGTGGGCGGGACCCTCGTGATTCCTCTCGAGTGGAGAAGGGTATGTCAGGGAACTTCTTGAGTTGCACCAAGGGTGTGAAGGACCCTTTCGACGTTCCAGAGGTGAGGTGTGATTAGCCCCGAGAAGCCTCTGCGGAAATGGGCCTCATCTCGCCTGCAGGGAAGAACCTACTGGATATTCTCGAGTTGCAGCAGGTCTTCCTGAGTTAGGACGGGGACCTCAGGGACCCCTTCTGGTGGCCTCAGGAAGGGCCAGACCCCATGCAAGTTGCTAGGGACCATCTCGCTATTCCTCTCCCGTCGAGTCCGGGGCCTAAAACCTTGTGTGGAGTCGGGGCCGGAAACTGAGGATTCCTCTCCAATGTTGACATTGATTTTGGGGTGCCTCTGAGTCTCCCCAGGGGAGTCAGGCCTCGTCTCGAGTGGGGGCATGCAGGATCGCTTCCCTCCCGAGCTGCAGAAGTAGGGTCACGCTTCCTGTCACGTGGATCAAGGGATCTGTGGCTTTCCCTCGAGGCTTTCCCACAGGGCTGTGCCAAGTGCCACCTTGGTGTGAGTCGATCCTCGGCGTGAAAGACGAACCGGTGAGAAGGGAAAAGAGGTTCCTCTGGAATGTACTGAGACATCTGGGGGACTCTTGGAATGGTGCCACGACCGTGGAGTTCCTCTCGCCGTTCCTGTTGAGAGGGCCTCCTCTTGAGATGCGATGGGAACGCCGGGAATTCTTTCCCGACGAAGCAGGGAAAGGATCCCTCACCTCGAGCTACGAGGCAGAAACGGGGCTCCTCTGGATGTGGGCGGGACCATCGTGTTTCCTCTCGAGTGGAGACGGGTTATGTCGGGGAACTTGTTGAGTTGCACCAAGGGTGGGAAGGACACTTTCGACGTTCCATAGGTGAGGTGAGATTAGCCCCGAGAAGCCTCTGCGGAAATGGGCCTCATCTCGCCTGCAGGGGAGAACCTCCTGGATATTCTCGAGTTGCGGCAGGTCTTCTCGAGTTACGACGGGGACCTCAGGGAACCGCTCTGGTGGCCTCAGGAAGGGCCAGTCCCCATGCGAGTTGCTAGGGGCCATCTCGGGATTCCTCTCCCGTCGATGCTGGGGCCTAAGACCTTGTGTGGAGTCGTGGCCGGAACCTGAGGATTCCTCTCCAGTGTTGACATGGATTTTGGGGTGCCTCTGAGTCTCCCCAGGGGAGTCAGGCCTCGTCTCGAGTGGGGGCATGCACGTGCGCTTCCCTCCCGAGCTGCAGCAGTAGGGTCACGCTTTCTGTCACGTGGAACAAGGGATCTGTGGCTTTCCCTCGAGGCTTTCCCACGAGGCTTTCCCACAGGGCTGTGCCAAGTGCCACCTTGGTGTGAGTCGATCCTCGGCGTGAAAGACGATCCGGTGAAGGGAAAAGAGGTTCCTCTGGAATGGACTGAGACATCTGGGGGACTCTAGGAATGGTGGCAAGACCCTGGAGTTCCTCTCGCCGTTCCTGTTGAGAGGGCCTCCTCTTGAGATGCGACGGGAACGCCGGGAATTCTTTCCCGACGAAGCAGGGAAAGGATCCGTCACCTCGAGCTACGAGGCGGAAACGGGGCTCCTCTGGATGTGGGCGGGACCCTCGTGTTTCCTCTCGAGTAGAGAAAGGTATGTCGGGGAACTTCTTGAGTTGCACCAAGGGTGTGAACGACGCTTTCGACGTTCCAGAGGTGAGGTGTGGTTAGCCCCGAGAAGCCTCTGCGGAAATGGGCCTCATCTCGCCTGCAGGGGAGAACCTCCTGGATATACTCGAGTTGCGGAAGGTCTTCTCGAGTTACGACGGGGACCTCAGGGACCCGCTTTGGTGGCCTCAGGAAGGGCCAGACCCCACGCGAGTTTCAAGGGGCCATCTCGGGATTCCTCACCCGTCGATGCCGGGGCCTAAGACCTTGTGTGGTGTCGGGGCCGGAACCTGAGGATTCCTCTCCAGTGTTTACATTGATTTAGGGGTGCCTCTGAGTCTCCCCAGGGGAGTCAGGCCTCGTCTTGATTGGGGGTATGCACGTGCGCTTCCCTCCCGAGCTGCAGCAGTAGGGTCACGCTTCCTGTCACGTGGATCAAGGGATCTGTGGCTTTCCATCTAGGCTTTCCCTCGAGGCTTTCCCACGAGGCTTTCCCACAGGGCTGTGCCAAGTGCCACCTTGGTGTGAGTCGATCCTCGGCGTGAAAGGCGAGCCGGTGAAGGGAAAAGAGGTTCCTCTGGAATGGACTGAGACATCTGGGGGACTCTTGGAATGGTGGCACGACCCTGGAGTTCCTCTCGCCGTTCCTCTTGAGAGGGCCTCCTCTTGAGTTGCGACGGGAACGCCGGGAATTCTTTCCCGACGAAGCAGGGAAAGGATCCCTCACCTCGAGCTACGAGGCGGAAACGGGGCTCCTCTGGATGTGGGCGGGACCCTCGTGTTTCCTCTCGAGTGGAGACGGCTATGTCGGGGAACTTCTTGAGTTGCACCAAGGGTGGGAAGGACCCTTTCGACGTTCCATAGGTGTGGTGTGATTAGCCCCGAGAAGCCTCTGCGGAAATGGGCCTCATTTCGCCTGCAGGAGAGAACCTCCTGGATATTCTCGAGTTGCGGCAGGTCTTCTCGAGTTACGACGGGGACCTCAGGGACCCGCTCTGGTGGCCTCAGGAAGGGCCAGACCCCATGCGAGTTTCCAGGGGCCATCTCGGGATTCCTCTCCCGTCGATGCCGGGGCCTAAGACCTTGTGTGGAGTCGGGGCCGGAACTTGAGGATTCTTCTCCAGAGTTGACATGGATCTTGGGGTGCCTCTGAGTCTCCCCAGGGGAGTCAGGCCTCGTCTCGAGTGGGGGCATGCACGTGCGCTTCCCTCCCGAGCTGCAGCAGTAGGGTCGCGCTTCCTGTCACGTGGATCAAGGGATCTGTGGCTTTCCCTCGAGGCTGTCCCTCGAGGCTTTCCCACGACGCTTTCCCACAGGGCTGTGCCAAGTGCCACCTTGGTGTGAGTCGATCCTCGGCGTGAAAGACGAGCCGGTGAAGGGAAAAGAGTTTCCTCTGGAATGGACTGAGACATCGGGTGGACTCTTGGAATGGTGGCACGACCCTGGAGTTCCTCTCGCCTTTCCTGTTGAGAGGGCCTCCTTTTGAGATGCGACTGGAACGCCGGGAATTCTTTCCCGACGAAGCAGGGAAAGGATCCCTCATCTCGAGCTACGAGGCGGAAAAGGGGCTCCTCTGGATATGGGCGGGACCCTCGTGTTTCCTCTCGAGTGGACACGGGTATGTCGGGGAACTTCTTGAGTTGCACCAAGGGTGTGAAGGACCCTTTCGACGTTCCAGAGGTGAGGTGTGATTAGCCCCGGAAGCCTCTGCAGAAAAGGGCCTCCTCTCGCCTGCAGGGGAGAACCTCCTGGATTTTCTCGAGTTGCGGCAGGTCTTCTCGAGTTACGACGGGGACCTCAGGGACCCGCTCTGGTGGCCTCAGGAAGGGCCAGTCCCCATGCGAGTTGCTATGGGCCATCTCGGGATTCCTCTCCCGTCGATGCCGGGGCCTAAGACCTTGTGTGCAGTTGGGGCCGGAACTTGAGGATTCCTCTCCAGAGTTGACATGGATCTTGGGGTGCCTCTGAGTCTCCCCAGGGGAGTCAGGCCTCGTCTCGAGTGGGGGCATGCACGTGCGCTTCCCTCCCGAGCTGCAGCAGTAGGGTCACGCTTCCTGTCACGTGGATCAAGGGATCTGTGGCTTTCCATCGAGGCTTTCCCTCGAGGCTTTCCCACGAGGCTTTCCCACAGGGCTGTGCCAAGTGCCACCTTGGTGTGAGTCGATCCTCGGCGTGAAAAACGAGCCGGTGAAGGGAAAAGAGGTTCCTCTGGAATGGACTGAGACATCTGGGGGACTCTTGGAATGGTGGCACGACCCTGAAGTTCCTCTCGCCTTTTTGTTGAGAGGGCCTCCTCTTGAGATGCGACCGGAACGCCGGGAATTCTTTCCTGAAGAAGCAGGGAAAGGATCCCTCACCTCGAGCTACGAGGCGGAAACGGGGCTCCTCTGGATGTGGGCGGGAACCTCGTGTTTCCTCTCGAGTGTAGACGGGTATGTCGGGGAACTTCTTGAGTTGCACCAAGGGTGTGAAAGACCCTTTCGACGTTCCACAGGTGAGGTGTGATTAGCCCCGAGAAGCCTCTGCGGAAATGGGCCTCATCTCGCCTGCCGGGGAGAACTTCCTGCATATTCTCGAGGTGCGGCAGGTCTTCTCGAGTTACGACGGGGACCTCAGGGACCCGCTCTGGTGGCCTCAGGAAGGGCCAGTCCCCATGCGAGTTGCTAGGGGTCATCTCTGGATTCCTCTCCCGTCGATGCCGGGGCCTAAGGCATTGTGTGGAGTCCGGGCCCGAACCTGAGGATTCCTCTCCAGTGTTGACATAGATCTTGGGGTGCCTCTCAGTCTCCCCAGGGGAGTCAGGCCTCGTCTTGATTGGGGGCATGCACCTGCGCTTCCCTCCCGAGCTGCAGCAGTAGGGTCAGGCTTCCTGTCACGTGGATCATGGGATCTGTGGCTTTCCCTCGAGGCTTTCCCTCGAGGCTTCCCACGAGGCTTTCCCACAGGGCTGTGCCAAGTGCCACCTTGGTGTGAGTCGATCCTCGGCGTGAAAGACGAGCCGGTGAAGGGAAAAGAGGTTCCTCTGGAATGGACTGAGACATCTGGGGGACTCTTGGAATGGTGGCATGACCCTGGAGTTCCTCTCGCCATTCCTGTTGAGAGGGCCTCCTCTTGAGATGCGACGGGAACGCCGGGAATTCTTTCCCGACGAAGCAGGGAAAGGATCCCTCACCTCCTGCTACGAGGCGGAAACAGGGCTCCTCTGGATGTGGGCGGGACCCTCGTGATTCCTCTCGAGTGGAGAAGGGTATGTCAGGGAACTTCTTGAGTTGCACCAAGGGTGTGAAGGACCCTTTCGACGTTCCAGAGGTGAGGTGTGATTAGCCCCGAGAAGCCTCTGCGGAAATGGGCCTCATCTCGCCTGCAGGGAAGAACCTACTGGATATTCTCGAGTTGCAGCAGGTCTTCCTGAGTTACGACGGGGACCTCAGGGACCCGCTCTGGTGGCCTCAGGAAGGGCCAGACCCCATGCAAGTTGCTAGGGACCATCTCGCTATTCCTCTCCCGTCGAGTCCGGGGCCTAAAACCTTGTGTGGAGTCGGGGCCGGAAACTGAGGATTCCTCTCCAATGTTGACATTGATTTTGGGGTGCCTCTGAGTCTCCCCAGGGGAGTCAGGCCTCGTCTCGAGTGGGGGCATGCAGGTTCGCTTCCCTCCCGAGCTGCAGAAGTAGGGTCACGCTTCCTGTCACGTGGATCAAGGGATCTGTGGCTTTCCTTGGAGGCTTTCCCTCGAAGCTTTCCCACGAGGCTTTCCCACAGGGCTGTGCCAAGTGCCACCTTGGTGTGAGTCGATCCTCGGCGTGAAAGACGAGCCGGTGAAGGGAAAAGAGGTTCCTCTGGAATGGACTGAGACATCTGGTGGACTCTTGGAATGGTGGCACGACCCTGGAGTTCCTCTCGCCGTTCCTGTTGAGAGGGCCTCCTTTTGAGATGCGACTGGAACGCCGGGAATTCTTTCCTGACGAAGCAGGGAAAGGATCCCTCATCTCGAGCTACGAGGCCGAAACGGAGCTCCTCTGGATATGGGCCGGACCCTCGTGTTTCCTCTCGAGTGGACACGGGTATGTCGGCGAACTTCTTGAGTTGCACCAAGGGTGTGAAGGACCCTTTCGACGTTCCAGAGGTGAGGTGTGATTAGCCCCGAGAAGCCTCTGCGGAAATGGGCCTCCTCTCGCCTGGAGGAGAGAACCTCCTGGATTTTCTCGAGTTGCGGCAGGTCTTCTCGAGTTACGACGGGGACCTCAGGGACCCGCTCTGGTGGCCTCAGGAAGGGCCAGTCCCCATGCGAGTTGCTAGGGGCCATCTCGGGATTCCTCTCCGGTCGATGCCGGGGCCTAAGACCTTGTGTGGAGTTGGGGCCGGAACTTGAGGATTCCTCTCCAGAGTTGACATGCATCTTGGGGTGCCTCTGAGTCTCCCCAGGGGAGTCAGGCCTCGTCTCGAGTGGGGGCATGCATGGGCGCTTCCCTCCCGAGCTGCAGCAGTAGGGTCACGCTTCCTGTCACGTGGATCAAGGGATCTGTGGCTTTCCCTCGAGGCTTTCCCACAGGGCTGTGCCAAGTGCCACCTTGGTGTGAGTCGATCCTCGGCGTGAAAGACGAACCGGTGAAGGGAAAAGAGGTTCCTCTGGAATGTACTGAGACATCTGGGGGACTCTTGGAATGGTGCCACGACCGTGGAGTTCCTCTCGCCGTTCCTGTTGAGAGGGCCTCCTCTTGAGTTGTGATGGGAACGCCGGGAATTCTTTCCCGACGAAGCAGGGAAAGGATCCCTCACCTCGAGCTACGAGGCAGAAACGGGGCTCCTCTGGATGTGGGCGGGACCATCGTGTTTCCTCTCGAGTGGAGACGGGTATGTCGGGGAACTTGTTGAGTTGCACCAAGGGTGGGAAGGACACTTTCGACGTTCCATAGGTGAGGTGAGATTAGCCCCGAGAAGCCTCTGCGGAAATGGGCCTCATCTCGCCTGCAGGGGAGAACCTCCTGGATATTCTCGAGTTGCGGCAGGTCTTCTCGAGTTACGACGGGGACCTCAGGGAACCGCTCTGGTGGCCTCAGGAAGGGCCAGTCCCCATGCGAGTTGCTAGGGGCCATCTCGGGATTCCTCTCCCGTCGATGCTGGGGCCTAAGACCTTGTGTGGAGTCGTGGCCGGAACCTGAGGATTCCTCTCCAGTGTTGACATGGATTTTGGGGTGCCTCTGAGTCTCCCCAGGGGAGTCAGGCCTCGTCTCGAGTGGGGGCATGCACGTGCGCTTCCCTCCCGAGCTGCAGCAGTAGGGTCACGCTTTCTGTCACGTGGAACAAGGGATCTGTGGCTTTCCCTCGAGGCTTTCCCACGAGGCTTTCCCACAGGGCTCTGCCAAGTGCCACCTTGGTGTGAGTCGATCCTCGGCGTGAAAGACGATCCGGTGAAGGGAAAAGAGGTTCCTCTGGAATGGACTGAGACATCTGGGGGACTCTAGGAATGGTGGCACGACCCTGGAGTTCCTCTCGCTGTTCCTGTTGAGAGGGCCTCCTCTTGAGATGCGACGGGAACGCCGGGAATTCTTTCCCGACGAAGCAGGGAAAGGATCCGTCACCTCGAGCTACGAGGCGGAAACGGGGCTCCTCTGGATGTGGGCGGGACCCTCGTGTTTCCTCTCGAGTAGAGAAAGGTATGTCGGGGAACTTCTTGAGTTGCACCAAGGGTGTGAACGACGCTTTCGACGTTCCAGAGGTGAGGTGTGGTTAGCCCCGAGAAGCCTCTGCGGAAATGGGCCTCATCTCGCCTGCAGGGAGAACCTCCTGGATATACTCGAGTTGCGGAAGGTCTTCTCGAGTTACGACGGGGACCTCAGGGACCCGCTTTGGTGGCCTCAGGAAGGGCCAGACCCCACGCGAGTTTCAAGGGGCCATCTCGGGATTCCTCAACCGTCGATGCCGGGGCCTAAGACCTTGTGTGGTGTCGGGGCCGGAACCTGAGGATTCCTCTCCAGTGTTTACATTGATTTAAGGGTGCCTCTGAGTCTCCCCAGGGGAGTCAGGCCTCGTCTTGATTGGGGGTATGCACGTGCGCTTCCCTCCCGAGCTGCAGCAGTAGGGTCACGCTTCCTGTCACGTGGATCAAGGGATCTGCGGCTTTCCATCTAGGCTTTCCCTCGAGGCTTTCCCACGAGGCTTTCCCACAGGGCTGTGCCAAGTGCCACCTTGGTGTGAGTCGATCCTCGGCGTGAAAGGCGAGCCGGTGAAGGGAAAAGAGGTTCCTCTGGAATGGACTGAGACATCTGGGGGACTCTTGGAATGGTGGCACGACCCTGGAGTTCCTCTCGCCGTTCCTCTTGAGAGGGCCTCCTCTTGAGTTGCGACGGGAACGCCGGGAATTCTTTCCCGACGAAGCAGGGAAAGGATCCCTCACCTCGAGCTACGAGGCGGAAACGGGGCTCCTCTGGATGTGGGCGCGACCCTCGTGTTTCCTCTCGAGTGGAGAGGGCTATGTCGGGGAACTTCTTGAGTTGCACCAAGGGTGGGAAGGACCCTTTCGACGTTCCATAGGTGTGGTGTGATTAGCCCCGAGAAGCCTCTGCGGAAATGGGCCTCATTTCGCCTGCAGGGGAGAACCTCCTGGATATTCTCGAGTTGCGGCAGGTCTTCTCGAGTTACGACGGGGACCTCAGGGACCCGCTCTGGTGGCCTCAGGAAGGGCCAGACCCCATGCGAGTTTCTAGGGGCCATCTCGGGATTCCTCTCCCGTCGATGCCGGGGCCTAAGACCTTGTGTGGAGTCGGGGCCGGAACTTGAGGATTCTTCTCCAGAGTTGACATGGATCTTGGGGTGCCTCTGAGTCTCCCCAGGGGAGTCAGGCCTCGTCTCGAGTGGGGGCATGCACGTGCGCTTCCCTCCCGAGCTGCAGCAGTAGGGTCGCGCTTCCTGTCACGTGGATCAAGGGATCTGTGGCTTTCCCTCGAGGCTTTCCCTCGAGGCTTTCCCACGACGCTTTCCCACAGGGCTGTGCCAAGTGCCACCTTGGTGTGAGTCGATCCTCGGCGTGAAAGACGAGCCGGTGAAGGGAAAAGAGTTTACTCTGGAATGGACTGAGACATCGGGTGGACTCTTGGAATGGTGGCACGACCCTGGAGTTCCTCTCGCCTTTCCTGTTGAGAGGGCCTCCTTTTGAGATGCGACTGGAACGCCGGGAATTCTTTCCCGACGAAGCAGGGAAAGGATCCCTCATCTCGAGCTACGAGGCGGAAAAGGGGCTCCTCTGGATATGGGCGGGACCCTCGTGTTTCCTCTCGAGTGGACACGGGTATGTCGGGGAACTTCTTGAGTTGCACCAAGGGTGTGAAGGACCCTTTCGACGTTCCAGAGGTGAGGTGTGATTAGCCCCGGAAGCCTCTGCAGAAAAGGGCCTCCTCTCGCCTGCAGGGGAGAACCTCCTGGATTTTCTCGAGTTTCGGCAGGTCTTCTCGACTTACGACGGGGACCTCAGGGACCCGCTCTGGTGGCCTCAGGAAGGGCCAGTCCCCATGCGAGTTGCTATGGGCCATCTCGGGATTCCTCTACCGTCGATGCCGGGGCCTAAGACCTTGTGTGCAGTTGGGGCCGGAACTTGAGGATTCCTCTCCAGAGTTGACATGGATCTTGGGGTGCCTCTGAGTCTCCCCAGGGGAGTCAGGCCTCGTCTCGAGTGGGGGCATGCACGTGCGCTTCCCTCCCGAGCTGCAGCAGTAGGGTCACGCTTCCTGTCACGTGGATCAAGGGATCTGTGGCTTTCCATCGAGGCTTTCCCTCGAGGCTTTCCCACGAGGCTTTCCCACAGGGCTGTGCCAAGTGCCACCTTGGTGTGAGTCGATCCTCGGCGTGAAAGACGAGCCGGTGAAGGGAAAAGAGGTTCCTCTGCAATGGACTGAGACATCTGGGGGACTCTTGGAATGGTGGCACGACCCTGAAGTTCCTCTCGCCTTTTTGTTGAGAGGACCTCCTCTTGAGATGCGACCGGAACGCCGGGAATTCTTTCCTGAAGAAGCAGGGAAAGCATCCCTCACCTCTAGCTACGAGGCGGAAACGGGGCTCCTCTGGATGTGGGCGGGACCCTCGTGTTTCCTCTCGAGTGTAGACGGGTATGTCGGGGAACTTCTTGAGTTGCACCAAGGGTGGGAAGGACCCTTTCGACGTTCCAGAGGTTAGGTGTGATTAGACCCGAGAAGCCTCTGCGGAAATGGGCCTCATCTCGCCTGCAGGGGAGAACCTCCTGGATATTCTCGAGTTGCGGCAGGTCTTCTCGAGTTACGACGGGGACCTGAGGGACCCGCTCTGGTGGCCTCAGGAAGGGCCAGTCCCCATGTGTGTTGCTAGGGGCCATCTCGGGATTCCTCTCCCGTCGATGCCGGGGCCTAAGACCTTGTGTGGAGTCGGGGCCGGAACCTGAGGATTCCTCTCCAGTGTTGACATGAATTTTGGGGTGCCTCTGAGTCTCCCCAGGGGAGTCAGGCCTCGTCTCGAGTGGGGGCATGCACGTGCGCTTCCCTCCCGAGCTGCAGCAGTAGGGTCACGCTTCCTGTCACGTGGATCAAGGGATCTGTGGCTTTCCCTCGAGGCTTTCCCTCGAGGCTTTCCCACGAGGCTTTCCCACAGGGCTGTGCCAAGTGCCACCTTGGTGTGAGTCGATCCTCGGCGTGAAAGACGAGCTGCTGAAGGGAAAAGAGGTTCCTTTGGAATGGACTGAGACATCTGGTGGACTCTTGGAATGGTGGCACGACCCTGGAGTTCCTCTCGCCGTTCCTGTTGAGAGGGCCTCCTCTTGAGATGCGACGGGAACGCCGGGAATTTTTCCCGACGAAGCAGGGAAAGGATCCCTCACCTCGAGCTACGAGGCGGAAACGGGGCTCCTCTGGATGTGGGCGGGACCCTCGTGATTCCTCTCGAGTGGAGAAGGGTATGTCAGGGAACTTCTTGAGTTGCACCAAGGGTGTGAAGGACCCTTTCGACGTTGCAGAGGTGAGGTGTGATTAGCCCCGAGAAGCCTCTGCGGAAATGGGCCTCATCTCGCCTGCAGGGAAGAACCTCCTGGATATTCTCGAGTTGCGGCAGGTCTTCCCGAGTTAAGACGGGGACTTCAGGGACACGCTCTGGTGGCCTCAGGAAGGGCCAGACCCCATGCGAGTTGCTAGGGGCCATCTCGGGATTCCTCTTCCGCGGAGTCCGGGGCCTAAGACCTTGTGTGGAGTCGGGGCCGGAACCTGAGGATTCCTCTCCGATGTTGACATTGATTTTGGGGTGCCTCTGTGTCTCCCCAGGGCAGTCAGGCCTCGTCTCGAGTGGGGGCATGCAGGTGCGCTTCCCTCCCAAGCTGCAGCAGTAGGGTCACGCTTCCTGTCACGTGGATCAAGGGATCTGTGCCTTTCCTTGGAGGCTTTCCCTCGAGGCTTTCCCACGACGCTTTCCCACAGGGCTGTGCCAAGTGCCACCTTGGTGTGAGTCGATCCTCGGCGTGAAAGACGAGCTGGTGAAGGGAAAAGAGTTTCCTCTGGAATGGACTGAGACATCGGGTAGACTCTTGGAATGGTGGCACGACCCTGGAGTTCCTCTCGCCTTTCCTGTTGAGAGGGCCTCCTTTTGAGATGCGACTGGAACGCCGGGAATTCTTTCCCGACGAAGCAGGGAAAGGATCCCTCATCTCGAGCTACGAGGCGGAAAAGGGGCTCCTCTGGATATGGGCGGGACCCTCGTGTTTCCTCTCGAGTGGACACGGGTATGTCGGGGAACTTCTTGAGTTGCACCAAGGGTGTGAAGGACCCTTTCGACGTTCCAGAGGTGAGGTGTGATTAGCCCCGGAAGCCTCTGCAGAAAAGGGCCTCCTCTCGCCTGCAGGGGAGAACCTCCTGGATTTTCTCGAGTTGCGGCAGGTCTTCTCGAGTTACGACGGGGACCTCAGGGACCCGCTCTGGTGGCCTCAGGAAGGGCCAGTCCCCATGCGAGTTGCTATGGGCCATCTCGGGATTCCTCTCCCGTCGATGCCGGGGCCTAAGACCTTGTGTGCAGTTGGGGCCGGAACTTGAGGATTCCTCTCCAGAGTTGACATGGATCTTGGGGTGCCTCTGAGTCTCCCCAGGGGAGTCAGGCCTCGTCTCGAGTGGGGGCATGCTCGTGCGCTTCCCTCCCGAGCTGCAGCAGTAGGGTCACGCTTCCTGTCACGTGGATCAAGGGATCTGTGGCTTTCCATCGAGGCTTTCCCTCGAGGCTTTCCCACGAGGCTTTCCCACAGGGCTGTGCCAAGTGCCACCTTGGTGTGAGTCGATCCTCGGCGTGAAAGACGAGCCGGTGAAGGGAAAAGAGGTTCCTCTGGAATGGACTGAGACATCTGGGGGACTCTTGGAATGGTGGCACAACCCTGAAGTTCCTCTCGCCTTTTTGTTGAGAGGGCCTCCTCTTGAGATGCGACCGGAACGCCGGGAATTCTTTCCTGAAGAAGCAGGGAAAGGATCCCTCACCTCGAGCTACGAGGCGGAAACGGGGCTCCTCTGGATGTGGGCGGGAACCTCGTGTTTCCTCTCGAGTGTAGACGGGTATGTCGGGGAACTTCTTGAGTTGCACCAAGGGTGTGAAAGACCCTTTCGACGTTCCACAGGTGAGGTGTGATTAGCCCCGAGAAGCCTCTGCGGAAATGGGCCTCATCTCGCCTGCAGGGGAGAACCGCCTGGATATTCTCGAGTTGCGGCAGGTCTTCTCCAGTTAAGACGGGTACCTCAGGGACCCGCTCTGGTGGCCTCAGGTAGGGCCAGTCCCCATGCGAGTTGCTAGGGGCCATCTCGGGATTCCTCTCCCGTCGATGCCGGGGCCTAAGACCTTGTGTGGAGTCGGGGCCGGAACCTGAGGATTCCTCTCCAGTGTTGACATGGATTTTGGGGTGCCTCTGAGTCTCTCCAGGGGAGTCAGGCCTCGTCTTGTTTGGGGGCATGCACCTGCGCTTCCCTGCCGAGCTGCAGCAGTACGGTCACGCTTCCTGTCACGTGGATCAAGGGATCTGTGGCTTTCCCTCGAGGCTTTCCCTCGAGGCTTTCCACGAGGCTTTCCCACAGGGCTGTGCCAAGTGCCACCTTGGTGTGAGTCGATCCTCGGCATGAAAGACGAGCCGGTGAAGGGAAAAGATTTTCCTCTGGAATGGACTGAGACATCTGGGGGACTCTTGGAATGGTGGCACGACCCTGGAGTTCCTCTCGCCGTTCCTGTTGAGAGGGCCTCCTCTTGAGATGCGACGGGAACGCCGGGAATTCTTTCCCGACGAAGCAGGGAAAGGATCCGTCACCTCGAGCTACGAGGCGGAAACGGGGCTCCTCTGGATGTGGGCGGGATCCTCGTGTTTCCTCTCGAGTGTAGACGGGTATGTCGGGGAACTTCTAGAGTTGCACCAAGGGTGGGAAGGACCCTTTCGACGTTCCAGAGGTGAGGTGTGATTAGCCCCGAGAAGCCTCTGCGGAAATGGGCCTCATCTCGCCTGCAGGGGAGAACTTCCTGGATATTCTCGAGGTGCGGCAGGTCTTCTCGAGTTACGACGGGGACCTCAGGGACCCGCTCTGGTGGCCTCAGGAAGGGCCAGTCCCCATGCGAGTTGCTAGGGGTCATCTCGGGATTCCTCTCCCGTCGATGCCGGGGCCTAAGACATTGTGTGGAGTCCGGGCCCGAACCTGAGGATTCCTCTCCAGTGTTGACATAGATCTTGGGGTGCCTCTGAGTCTCCCCAGGGGAGTCAGGCCTCGTCTTGATTGGGGGCATGCACCTGCGCTTCCCTCCCGAGCTGCAGCAGTAGGGTCAGGCTTCCTGTCACGTGGATCATGGGATCTGTGGCTTTCCCTCGAGGCTTTCCCTCGAGGCTTTCCACGAGGCTTTCCCACAGGGCTGTGCCAAGTGCCACCTTGGTGTGTGTCGATCCTCGGCGTGAAAGACGAGCTGGTGAAGGGAAAAGAGGTTCCTCTGGAATGGACTGAGACATCTGGGGGACTCTTAGAATGGTGGCACGACCCTGGAGTTCCTCTCGCCGTTCCTGTTGAGAGGGCCTCCTCTTGAGATGCGACGGGATCGCCGGGAATTTTTTCGGACGAAACAGGGAAAGGATCCCTCACCTCGAGCTACGAGGCGGAAACGGGGCTCCTCTGGATGTGGGCGGGACCCTCGTGATTCCTCTCGAGTGGAGACGGGTATGTCGGGGAACTTCTTGAGTTGCACCAAGGGTGTGAAGGACCCTTTCGACGTTCCAGAGGTGAGGTGTGATTAGCCCCGAGAAGCCTCTGCAGAAATGGGCCTCATCTCGCCTGTAGGGAGAACATCCTTGATATTCTCCAGATGCCACAGGTCTTCTCGAGTTACGACGGGGACCTCAGGGACCCGCTCTGGTGGCCTCAGGAAGTGTCAGTCCCCATGCGAGTTGCTAGGGGCCATATCGGGATTCCTCTCCCGTCGATACCGGGGCCTAAGACCTTGTGTGGAGTCGGGGCCTGAACCTGAGCATTCCTCTCCAGTGTTGACATGGATCTTGGGGTGCCTCTGAGTCTCCCCAGGGGAGTCAGACCTCGTCTCGAGTGGGGGTATGCAGGTGCGCTTCCCTCCCGAGCTGCAGCAGTAGGGTCACGCTTCCTGTCACGTGGATCAAGGGATCTGTGGCTTTCCCTCGAGGCTTTCCCTCGAGGCTTTCCCACGACGCTTTCCACAGGGCTGTGCCAAGTGCCACCTTGGTGTGAGTCGATCCTCGGCGTGAAAGACGAGCTGGTGAAGGGAAAAGAGGTTCCTCTGGAATGGACTGAGACATCTGGTGGACTCTTGGAATGGTGGCACGACCCTGGAGTTCCTCTCGCCGTTCCTGTTGAGAGGGACTCCTCTTGAGATGCGACTGGAATGCCGGGAATTTTTCCAGACGAAGCAGGGAAAGGATCCCTCACCTCGAGCTACGAAGCTGAAACGGGGCTCCTCTGGATGTGGGCGGGACCCTCGTGTTTCCTCTCGAGTGGAGACGGGTATGTCGGGGAACTTCTTGAGTTGCGCCAAGGGTGTGAAGGACCCTTTCGACGTTCCAGAGGTGAGGTGTGATTAGCCCCGAGAAGCCTCTGCGGAAATGGGCCTCATCTCGCCTGTAGGGAAGAACCTCCTGGATATTCTCGAGTTGCGGCAGGTCTTCCCGAGGACCGACGGGGACCTCAGGGACCGGCTCTGGTGGCCTCAGGAAGGGCCAGACCCCATGCGAGTTGCTAGGGGCCACCTCGTGATTCCTCTCCCGTCGAGTCCTATGCCTAAAACCTTGTGTGTAGTCGGGGCCGGAACCTGAGGATTCCTCTCCAATGTTGACATTGATTTTGGGGTGCCTCTGAGTCTCCCCAGGGGAGTCAGGCCTCGTGTCGCGTGGGGGCATGCACGTGCGCTTCCCTCCCGAGCTACAGCAGTAGGGTAACGCTTCCTGTCACGTGGATCAAGGGACCTGTGGCTTTCCTTGGAGGCTTTCCCTCGAGGCTTTCCCACGAGGCTTTCCCACAGGGCTGTGCCAAGTGCCACCTTGGTGTGAGTCGATCCTCGGCGTGAAAGACGAGCCGGTGAAGGGAAAAGAGTTTCCTCTGGAATGGACTGAGACATCTGGTGGACTCTTGAAATGGTGGCACGACCCTGGAGTTCCTCTCGCCGTTCCTGTAGAGAGGGCCTCCTTTTGAGATGCGACTGGAACGCCGGGAATTCTTTCCCGACGAAGCAGGGAAAGGATCCCTCATCTCGAGCTACGAGGCCGAAAAGGGGCTCCTCTGGATATGGGCGGGACCCTCGTGTTTCCTCTCGAGTGGACACGGGTATGTCGGGGAACTTCTTGAGTTGCACCAAGGGTGTGAAGGACCCTTTCGACGTTCCAGAGGTGAGGTGTGATTAGCCCCGGAAGCCTCTGCAGAAAAGGGCCTCATCTCGCCTGCATTGGAGAACCTCCTGGATATTCTCGAGTTGCGGCAGGTCTTCTCGAGTTACGACGGGGACCTCAGGGACCCGCTCTGGTGGCCTCAGGAAGGGCCAGACTCCATGTGAGTTGCTAGGGGCCAACTCGGGATTCCTCTCCCGTCGATGCCGGGGCCTAAGACCTTGTGTGGAGTCGGGGCCGGAACCTGAGGATTCCTCTCCAATGTTGACATTGATTTTGGGGATCCTCTGAGTCTCCCCAGGGGAGTCAGGCCTCGTCTCGAGTAGGGGCATGCACGTGCGCTTCCCTCCCGAGGTGTAGCAGTAGGGTCACGCTTCATGTCACGTGGATCAAGGGATCTGTGGCTTTCCTTGGAGGCTTTCCCTCGAGGCTTTCACACGAGGCTTTCCCACAGGGCTGTGCCAAGTGCCACCTTGGTGTGAGTCGATCCTCGGCGTGAAAGACGATCCGGTGAAGGGAAAAGAGGTTCCTCTGGAATGGACTGAGACATCTGGTGGACTCTTGGAATGGTGGCACGACCCTGGAGTTCCTCTCGCCGTTCCTGTTGAGAGGGTCTCCTCTTGAGATGCGACGGGAACGCCGGGAATTCTTTCCCGACGTAGCAGGGAAAGGATACCTCACCTCGAGTTACGAGGCGGAAACGGGGCTCCTCTGGATGTGGGCGGGACCCTCGTGTTTCCTCCCGAGTGGAGACGGTTATGTCGGGGAACTTCTTGAGTTGCACCAAGGGTGTGAATGACCCTTTCGACGTTCCAGAGGTGAGGTGTGATTAGCCCCGAGAAGCCTCTGCAGAAATGGGCCTCATCTCGCCTGTAGGGAGAACATCCTGGATATTCTCCAGATGCCACAGGTCTTCTCGAGTTACGACGGGGACCTCAGAGACCCGCTCTGGTGGCCTCAGGAAGGGCCAGTCCCCATGCGAGTTGCTAGGGGCCATATCGGGATTCCTCTCCCGTCGATACCGGGGCCTAAGACCTTGTGTGGAGTCGGGGCCTGAACCTGAGCATTCCTCTCCAGTGTTGACATGGATCTTGGGGTGCCTCTGAGTCTCCCCAGGGGAGTCAGACCTCGTCTCGAGTGGGGGCATGCATGTGCGCTTCCCTCCTGAGCTGCAGCAGTAGGGTCATGCTTCCTGTCACGTGGATCAAGGGATCTGTGGCTTTCCCTCGAGGCTTTGCCACGAGGCTTTCCCACAGTGCTGTGCCAAGTGCCACCTTGGTGTGAGTCGATCCTCGGCGTGAAAGACGAGCTGGTGAAGGGAAAAGAGGTTCCTCTGGAATGGACTGAGACATCTGGGGGACTCTTGGAATGGTGGCACGACCCTGGAGTTCCTCTCGCCGTTTCTGTTGAGAGGGCCTCCTCTTGAGATGCGACGGGAACGCCGGGAACTCTTTCCCGACGAAGCAGGGAAAGGATCCGTCACCTCGCGCTACGAGGCGGAAACGGGGCTCCTCTGGATGTGGGCGGGACCCTCGTGATTCCTCTCCAGTGGAGAAGGGTATGTCGGGGAACTTCTTGAGTTGCACCAAGGGTGTGAAGGACCCTTTCGACGTTCCAGAGGTGAGGTGTGATTAGCCCCGAGAAGCCTCTGCGGAAATGGGCCTCATCTCGCCTGCAGGGAAGAACCTCCTGGATATTCTCGAGTTGAGGCAGGTCTTCTCGAGTTACGACGGGGACCTCAGGGACCCGCTCTGGTGGCCTCAGGAAGGGCCAGACCCCAGCGAGTTGCAAGGGGCCATCTCGGGATTCCTCTCCCGTCGATGCCGGGGCCTAAGACCTTGTGTGGAGTCGGGGCCGGAACCTGAGGATTCCTCTCCAATGTTGACATTGATTTTTGGGTGCCTCTGAGTCTCCCCAGGGGAGTCAGGCCTCGTCTCGAGTGGGGACATGCACGTGCGCTTCCCTCCCGAGGTGCAGCAGTAGGGTCACGCTTCCTGTCACGTGGATCAAGGGATCTGTGGCTTTCCTTGGAGGCTTTCCCTCGAGGCTTTCACACGAGGCTTTCCCACAGGGCTGTGCCAAGTGCCACCTTGGTGTGAGTCGATCCTCGGAGTGAAAGACGAGCCGGTGAAGGGAAAAGAGGTTCCTCTGGAATGGACTGAGACCTCTGGGGGACTCTTTGAATGGTGGCACGACCCTGGAGTTCCTCTAGCCGTTCCTGTTGAGAGGGCCTCCTCTTGAGATGCGACGGGAACGCCGGGAATTCTTTCCCGACGAAGCAGGGAAAGGATCCCTAACCTCGAGTTACGAGGCGGAAACGGGGCTCCTCTGGATGTGGGCGGGACCCTCGTGTTTCCTCTCGAGTGGAGACGGGTATGTCGGGGAACTTCTTGAGTTGCACCAAGGGTGTGAAGGACCCTTTCGACGTTCCAGAGGTGAGGTGTGATTAGCCCCGAGAAGCCTCTGCGGAAATGGGCCTCATCTCGCCTGTAGGGAAGAACATCCTGGATATTCTCCAGATGCCACAGGTCTTCTCGAGTTACGACGAGGACCTCAGGGACCCGCTCTGGTGGACTCAGGAAGGGCCAGTCCCCATGCGAGTTGCTAGGGGCCATATCGGGATTCCTCTCCCGTCGATACCGGGGCCTAAGACCTTGTGTGGAGTCGGGGCCTGAACCTGAGCATTCCTCTCCAGTGTTGACATGGATCTTGGGGTGCCTCTGTGTCTTCCCAGGGGAGTCAGACCTCGTCTCGAGTGGGGGCATGCAGGTGCGCTTCCCTCCCGAGCTGCAGCAGTAGGCTCACGCTTCCTGTCACGTGGATCAACTGATCTGTGGCTTTCCCTCGAGGCTTTCCCACGACGCTTTCCCACAGGGCTGTGCCTAGTGCGACCTTGGTGTGAGTCGATCCTCGGCGTGAAAGACGAGCTGGTGAAGGGAAAAGAGGTTCCTCTGGAATGGACTGAGACATCTGGTGGACTCTTGGAATGGTGGCACGACCCTGGAGATCCTCTCGCCGTTCCTGTTGAGAGGGCCTCCTCTTGAGATGCGACGGGAATGCCGGGAATTCTTTCCCGACGAAGCAGGGAAAGGATCCCTCACCTCGAGCTACGAGGCGGAAACGGGGCTCCTCTGGATGTGGTCGGGACCCTCGTGTTTCCTCTCGAGTGTAGACGGGTATGTCGGGGAACTTCTTGAGTTGCACCTAGGGTGTGAAGGACCCTTTCGACGTTCCAGAGGTGAGGTGTGATTAGCCCCGAGAAGCCTCTGCGGAAATGGGCCTCCTCTCGCCTGCAGGGGAGAACCTCCTGGATTTTCTCGAGTTGCGGCATGTCTTCTCGAGTTACGACGGGGACCTCAGGGACCCGCTCTGGTGGCCTCAGGAAGAGCCAGACCCCATGCGAGTTGCAAGGGTCCATCTCGGGATTCCTCTCCCGTCGAGTCCAGTGTCTAAGACCTTGTGTGGAGTCGGGGCCGGAACCTGAGGATTCCTCTCCAATGTTGACATTGATTTTTGGGTGCCTCTGAGTCTCCCCAGGGGAGTCAGGCCTCGTCTCGAGTGGGGGCATGCACGTGCGCTTCCCTCCCGAGCTGCAGCAGTAGGGTCACGCTTCCTGTCACGTGGATCAAGGGATCTGTGGCTTTCCTTGGAGGCTTTCCCTCGAGGCTTTCCCTCGAGGCTTTCACACGAGGCTTTCCCACAGGGCTGTGCCAAGTGCCACCTTGGTGTGAGTCGATCCTCGGCGTGAATGACGAGCCGGTGAAGGGAAAAGAGGTTCCTCTGGAATGGACTGAGACCTCTGCGGGACTCTTTGAATGGTGGCACGACCCTGGAGTTCCTCTAGCCGTTCCTGTTGAGAGGGCCTCCTCTTGAGATGCGACGGGAACGCCGGGAATTCTTTCCCGACGAAGCAGGGAAAGGATCCCTCACCTCGAGTTACGAGGCGGAAACGGGGCTCCTCTGGATGTGGTTGGGACCCTCGTGTTTCCTCTCGAGTGTAGACGGGTATGTCGGGGAACTTCTTGAGTTGCACCTAGGGTGTGAAGGACCCTTTCGACGTTCCAGAGGTGAGGTGTGATTAGCCCCGAGAAGCCTCTGCGGAAATGGGCCTCATCTCGGCTGCAGGGGAGAACCTCCTGGATATTCTCGAGATGCCACAGGTCTTCTCGAGTTACGACGGGTTCCTCAGGGACCCGCTCTGGTGGCCTCAGGAAGGGCCAGTCCCCATGCAAGTTGCTAGGGGCCATCTCAGGATTCCTCTCCCGTCGATACCGGGGCCTAAGACCTTATGTGGAGTCGGGGCCTGAACCTGAGCATTCCTCTCCAGTGTTGACATGGATCTTGGGGTGCCTCTGAGTCTCCCCAGGGGAGTCAGACCTCGTCTCGAGTGGGGTCATGCACGTGCGCTTCCCTCCCGAAGTGCAGCAGTAGGGTCACGCTTCCTGTCACGTGGATCAAGGGATCTGTGGGTTTCCCTCGAAGCTTTCCCTCGAGGCTTTCCCACGACGCTTTCCCACAGGGCTGTGCCAAGTGCCACCTTGGTGTGAGTCGATCCTCGGCGTGAAAGACGAGCTGGTGAATGGAAAAGAGGTTCCTCTGGAATGGACTGAGACATCTAGGGGACTCGTGGAATGCTGGCACGACCCTGGAGTTCCTCTCGCCGTTCCTGTTAAGAGGGCCTCCTCTTGAGATGCGACGGGAACGCCGGGAACTCTTTCCCGACGAAGCAGGGAAAGGATCCCTCACCTCGCGCTACGAGGCGGAAATGGGGCTCCTCTGGATGTGGGCGGGACCCTCGTGATTCCTCTCGAGTGGAGAAGGGTATGTCAGGGAACTTCTTGAGTTGCACCAAGGGTGTGAAGGAACCTTTCGACGTTCCAGAGGTGAGGTGTGATTAGCCCCGAGAAGCCTCTGCGGAAATGGGCCTCATCTCGCCTGCAGGGAAGAACCTCCTGGATATTCTCGAGTTGCGGCAGGTCTTCCCGAGGTCCGACGGGGACCTCAGGGACCGGCTCTGGTGGCCTCAGTAAGGGCCAGACCCCATGCGAGTTGCTAGGGGCCACCTCGGGACTCCTCTCCCGTCGATGCCGGGGCCTAAGACCTTGTGTGGAGTCGGGGCCGGAACCTGAGCATTCCTCTCCAGTGTTGACATGGATCTTGGGGTGCCTCTGAGTCTCATCAGGGGAGTCAGACCTCGTCTCGAGTGGGGGCATGCACGTGCGCTTCCCTCCCGAGCTGCAGCAGTAGGGTCACGCTTCCTGTCACGTAGATCAAGGGATCTGTGGCTTTCCCTCGAGGCTTTCCCTCGAGGCTTTCCCACGACGCTTTCCCACAGGGCTGTGCCAAGTGCCACCTTGGTGTGAGTCGATCCTCGGCGTGAAAGACGAGCTGGTGAAGGGAAAAGAGTTTCCTCTGGAATGGACTGAGACATCTGGGGGACTCTTGAAATGGTGGCACGACCCTGGAGTTCCTCTCGCCGTTCCTGTTGAGAGGGCCTCCTCTTGAGATGCGACGGGAACGCCGGGAATTCTTTCCCGACGAAGCAGGGAAAGGATCCCTCACCTCGAGCTACGAGGCGGAAACGGGGCTCCTCTGGATGTGGGCGCGACCCTCGTGATTCCTCTCGAGTGGAGAAGGGTATGTCAGGGAACTTCTTGAGTTGCACCAAGGGTGTGAAGGACCCTTTCGACGTTCCAGAGGTGAGGTGTGATTAGCCCCGAGAAGCCTCTGCGGAAATGGGCCTCATCTCGCCTGCAGGGAAGAACCTCCTGGATATTCTCGAGTTGCGGCAGGTCTTCCTGAGGTCCGACGGGGACCTAAGGGACCCGCTCTGGTGGCCTCAGGAAGGGCCAGACCCCATGCGAGTTGCTAGGGGCCACCTCGGGATTCCTCTCCCAACGAGTCCGGGGCCTAAATCCTTGTGTGTAGTCGGGGCCGGAACCTGAGGATTCCTCTCCAATGTTGACATTGATTTTGGGGTGCCTCTGAGTCTCCCCAGGGGAGTCAGGACTCGTCTCGAGTGGGGGCATGCACGTGCGCTTCCCTCCCGAGCTGCAGCAGTAGGGTCACGCTTCCTGTCACGTGGATCAAGGGATCTGTGGCTTTCCTTGGAGGCTTTCCCTCGAGGCTTTCCCACGAGGCTTTCCCACAGGGCTGTGCCAAGAGCCACCTTTGTGTGAGTCAATCCTCGGCGTGAAAGACGAGCTGGTGAAGGGAAAAGAGGTTCCTCTGGAATGGACTGAGACATCTGGGGGACACTTGGAATGGTGGCACGACCCTGGAGTTCCTCTCGCCTTTCCTGTTGAGAGGGCCTCCCCTTGAGATGCGACGGGAACGCCGGGAATTCTTTCCCGACGAAGCAGGGAAAGGATCCCTCACCTCCAGCTACGAGGCGGAAACGGGGCTCCTCTGGATGTGGGCGGGACCCTCGTGTTTCCTCTCGAGTGGAGACGGGTATGTCGGGGAACTTCTTGAGTTGCACCAAGGGTGGGAAGGACCCTTTCGACGTTCCAGAGGTGAGGTGTGATTAGCCCCGAGAAGCCTCTGTGGAAATGGGCCTCATCTCGCCTGTAGGGGAGAACCTCCTGGATATTCTCGAGATGCCGCAGGTCTTCTCGTGTTACGACGGGGACCTCAGGGACCCGCTCTGGTGGCTTCAGGAAGGGCCAGTCCCCATGCGAGTTGCTAGGGGCCATATCGGGATTCCTCTCCCGTCGATACCGGGGCCTAAGACCTTATGTGGAGTCGGGCCTGAACCTGAGCATTCCTCTCCAGTGTTGACATGGATCTTGGGGTGCCTCTGAGTCTCCCCAGCGGAGTCAGACCTCGTCTCGAGTGGGGGCATGCATGTGCGCTTCCCTCCTGAGCTGCAGCAGTAGGGTCACGCTTCCTGTCACGTGGATCAAGGGATCTGTGGCTTTCCCTCGAGGCTTTCCCTCGAGGCTTTGCCACGAGGCTTTCCCACAGTGCTGTGCCAAGTGCCACCTTGGTGTGAGTCGATCCTCGGCGTGAAAGACGAGCTGGTGAAGGGAAAAGAGGTTCCTCTGGAATGGACTGAGACATCTGGGGGACTCTTGGAATGGTGGCACGACCCTGGAGTTCCTCTCGCCGTTCCTGTTGAGAGGGCCTCCTCTTGAGATGCGACGGGAACGCCGGGAACTCTTTCCCGACGAAGCAGGGAAAGGATCCGTCACCTCGCGCTACGAGGCGGAAACAGGGCTCCTCTGGATGTGGGCGGGACCCTCGTGATTCCTCTCCAGTGGAGAAGGGTATGTCGGGGAACTTCTTGAGTTGCACCAAGGGTGTGAAGGACCCTTTCGACGTTCCAGAGGTGAGGTGTGATTAGCCCCGAGAAGCCTCTGCGGAAATGAGCCTCATCTCGCCTGCAGGGAAGAACCTCCTGGATATTCTCGAGTTGCGGCAGGTCTTCTCGAGTTACGACGGGGACCTCAGGGACCCGCTCTGGTGGCCTCAGGAAGGGCCAGACCCCATGCGAGTTGCAAGGGGCCATCTCGGGATTCCTCTCCCGTCGATGCCGGGGCCTAAGACCTTGTGTGGAGTCGGGGCCGGAACCTGAGGATTCCTCTCCAATGTTGACATTGATTTTTGGGTGCCTCTGAGTCTCCCCAGGGGAGTCAGGCCTCGTCTCGAGTGGGGGCATGCACGTGCGCTTCCCTCCCGAGTTGCAGCAGTAGGGTCACGCTTCCTGTCACGTGGATCAAGGGATCTGTGGCTTTCCTTGGAGGCTTTCCCTCGAGGCTTTCACACGAGGCTTTCCCACAGGGCTGTGCCAAGTGCCACCTTGGTGTGAGTCGATCCTCGGCGTGAAAGACGAGCCGGTGAAGGGAAAAGAGGTTCCTCTGGAATGGACTGAGACCTCTGCGGGACTCTTTGAATGGTGGCACGACCCTGGAGTTCCTCTAGCCGTTCCTGTTGAGAGGGCCTTCTCTTGAGATGCGACGGGAACGCCGGGAATTCTTTCCCGACGAAGCAGGGAAAGGATCCCTCACCTCGAGTTACGAGGCGGAAACGGGGCTCCTCTGGATGTGGTTGGGACCCTCGTGTTTCCTCTCGACTGGAGACGGGTATGTCGGGGAACTTCTTGAGTTGCACCTAGGGTGTGAAGGACCCTTTCGACGTTCCAGAGGTGAGGTGTGATTAGCCCCGAGAAGCCTCTGCGGAAATGGGCCTCATCTCGGCTGCAGGGGAGAACCTCCTGGATATTCTCGAGATGCCACAGGTCTTCTCGAGTTACGACGGGGACCTCAGGGACCCGCTCTGGTGGCCTCAGGAAGGGCCAGTCCCCATGCAAGTTGCTAGGGGCCATCTCAGGATTCCTCTCCCGTCGATACCGGGGCCTAAGACCTTATGTGGAGTCGGGGCCTGAACCTGAGCATTCCTCTCCAGTGTTGACATGGATCTTGGGGTGCCTCTGAGTCTCCCCAGGGGAGTCAGACCTCGTCTCGAGTGGGGTCATGCACGTGCGCTTCCCGCCCGAAGTGCAGCAGTAGGGTCACGCTTCCTGTCACGTGGATCAAGGGATCTGTGGGTTTCCCTCGACGCTTTCCCTCGAGGCTTTCCCACGACGCTTTCCCACAGGGCTGTGCCAAGTGCCACCTTGGTGTGAGTCGATCCTCGGCGTGAAAGACGAGCTGGTGAATGGAAAAGAGGTTCCTCTGGAATGGACTGAGACATCTAGGGGACTCGTGGAATGCTGGCACGACCCTGGAGTTCCTCTCGCCGTTTCTGTTGAGAGGGCCTCCTCTTGAGATGCGACGGGAACGCCGGGAACTCTTTCCCGACGAAGCAGTGAAAGGATCCCTCACCTCGAGCTACGAGGCGGAAACGGGGCTCCTCTGGATGTGGGCGGGACCCTCGTGATTCCTCTCGAGTGGAGAAGGGTATGTCAGGGAACTTCTTGAGTTGCACCAAGGGTGTGAAGGACCCTTTTGACGTTCCAGAGTGAGGTGTGATTAGCCCCGAGAAGCCTCTGCGGAAATGGGCCTCATCTCGCCTGCAGGGAAGAACCTCCTGGATATTCTCGAGTTGCGGCAGGTCTTCCCGAGGTCCGACGGGGACCTCAGGGACCGGCTCTGGTGGCCTCAGTAAGGGCCAGACCCCATGCGAGTTGCTAGGGGCCACCTCGGGACTCCTCTCCCGTCGAGTCCTGGGCCTAAAACCTTGTGTGTAGTCGGGGCCGGAACCTGAGGATTCCTCTCCAATGTTGACATTGATTTTGGGGTGCCTCTGAGTCTCCCCAGGGGAGTCAGGCCGCGTCTCGAGTGGGGGCATGCACGTGCGCTTCCCTCCCGAGCTGCAGCAGTAGGGTAACACTTCCTGTCACGTGGATCAAGGGATCTGTGGCTTTCCTTGGAGGCTTTCCCTCGAGGCTTTCCCACGAGGCTTTCCCACAGGGCTGTGCCAAGTGCCACCTTGGTGTGAGTCGATCCTCGGCGTGAAAGACGAGCCGGTGAAGGGAAAAGAGTTTCCTCTGGAATGGACTGAGACATCTGGTGGACTCTTGAAATGGTGGCACGACCCTGGAGTTCCTCTCGCAGTTCCTGTAGAGAGGGCCTCCTTTTGAGATGCGACTGGAACGCCGGGAATTCTTTCCCGACGAAGCAGGGAAAGGATCCCTCATCTCGAGCTACGAGGCGGAAACGGGGCTCCTCTGGATATGGGCGGGACCCTCGTGTTTCCTCTCGAGTGGACACGGGTATGTGGGGGAACTTCTTGAGTTGCACCAAGGGTGTGAAGGACCCTTTCGACGTTCCAGAGGTGAGGTGTGATTAGCCCCGAGAAGCCTCTGCGGAAATGGGCCTCCTCTCGCCTGCAGGGGAGAACCTCCTGGATTTTGTCGAGTTGCGGCATGTCTTCTCGAGTTACGACGGGGACCTCAGGGACCCGCTCTGGTGGCCTCAGGAAGAGCCAGACCCCATGCGAGTTGCAAGGGTCCATCTCGGGATTCCTCTCCCGTCGATGCCGGGGCCTAAGACCTTGTGTGGAGTCGGGGCCGGAACCTGAGCATTCCTCTCCAGTGTTGACATGGATCTTGGGGTGCCTCTGAGTCTCATCAGGGGAGTCAGACCTCGTCTCGAGTGGGGGCATGCACGTGCGCTTCCCTCCCGAGCTGGAGCAGTAGGGTCACGCTTCCTGTCACGTGGATCAAGGGATCTGTGGCTTTCCCTCGAGGCTTTCCCTCGAGGCTTTCCCACGACGCTTTCCCACAGGGCTGTGCCAAGTGCCACCTTGGTGTGAGTCGATCCTCGGCGTGAAAGACGAGCCGGTGAAGGGAAAAGAGTTTCCTCTGATATGGACTGAGACATCTGGTGGATTCTTGGAATGGTGGCACGACCCTGGAGTTCCTCTCACCGTTCCTGTGGAGAGGGCCTCCATTTGAGACGCGACGGGAACGCCGGGAATTCTTTCCCGACGAAGCAGGGAAAGGATCCCGCACCTCGAGCTATGAGGCGGAACCTGGGCTCCTCTGGATGTAGGCGGGACCCTCGTGTTTCCTCTCGATTGGAGAAGGGTATGTGGGGGAAATTCTTGAGTTGCACCAAGGGTGTGAAGGACCCTTTCGACATTCCAGAGGTGAGGTGTGATTAGCCCTGAGAAGCCTCTGCGGAAATGGGCCTCATCTCGCCTGCAGGGGAGAACCTCCTGGATATTCTCGAGTTGCGGCAGGTCTTCTCGAGTTACGACGGGGACCTCAGGGGCCCGCTCTGGTGGCCTCAGGAAGGGCCAGTCCCCATGCGAGTTGCTACGGGCCATCTCGGGATTCCTCTCCCGTCGATGCCGGGGCCTAAGACCTTGTGTGGAGGCGGGGCCGGAATCTGAGGATTCCTCTCCAGTGTTGCCATGGATCTTGGGGTGCCTCTGAGTCTCCCAGGGGAGTCAGGCCTCGTCTCGAGTGGGGGCATGCACGTGCGCTTCCCTCCCGAGCTGCAGCAGTAGGGTCACTCTTCCTGTCATGTGGATCAAGGGATCTGTGGCTTTCTCTCGAGGCTTTCCCTCGTGGCTTTCCCACGAGGCTTTCCCACAGGGCTGTGCCAAGTGCCACCTTGGTGTGAGTCGATCCTCGGCGTGAAAGACGAGCCGGTGAAGGGAAAAGAGGTTCCTCTGGAATGGACTGAGACATCTGGGGGACTCGTTGAACGGTGGCACGACCCTGGAGTTCCTCTCGCCGTTCCTGTTGAGAGGGCCTCCTCTTGAGATGCGACGGGAAAGCCGGGAATTCTTTCCGACCAAGCAGGGAAAGGATCCCTCACGTCGAGCTAGGAGGCGGAAACGGGGATCCTCTGGATGTGGGCGGGACCCTCGTGTTTCCTCTCGAGTGGAGACGGGAATGTCGAGGAACTTCTAGAGTTGCACCAAGGGTGTGAAGGACCCTTTCGACGTTCCAGAGGTGAGGTGTGATTAGCCCCGAGAAGCCTCTGCGGAAATGGGCCTCATCTCGCCTGCAGGGGAGAACCTACTGGATTTTCTCGAGTTGCGGCAGGTCTTCTCGAGTTACGACGGGGACCTCAGGGACCCGCTCTGGTGGCCTCAGGAAGGGCCAGTCCCCATGCAAGTTGCTAGGGGCCATCTCGGGATTCCTCTCCCGTCGATGCTGGTGCCTAAGACCTTGTGTGGAGTCGGGGCCGGAACCTGAGCATTCCTCTCCAGTGTTGACATGGATCTTGGGGTGTCTCTGAGTCTCACCAGGGGAGTCAGGTCTCGTCTCGAGTGGGGGCATGCACGTGCGCTTTCCTCCCGAGCAGCATCAGAAGGGTCACGCTTCCTGTCACGTGGATCAAGGGATCTGCGGCTTTCCCTCGAGGCATTCCCTCGAGGCTTTCCCACGCGGCTTTCCCACAGGGCTGTGCCAAGTGCCACCTTGGTGTGAGTCGATCCTCGGCGTGAAAGACGAGCCGGTGAAGGGAAAAGAGGTTCCTCTGGAATGGACTGAGACATCTGGTGGACTCTTGGAATGGTGGCACGACCCTGAAGTTCCTCTCGCCGTTCCTGTTGAGAGGCCCTCCTCTTGAGATGCGACGGGAACGCCGGGAATTCTTTCCCGACGAAGCAGGGAAAGGATCCCTCACCTCGAGCTCCGAGGCGGAAACGGGGCTCCTCTGGATGTGGGCGGGACCCTCGTGTTTCCTCTCGAGTGGAGACGGGTATGTCGGGGAACTTCTTGAGTTGCACCAAGGGTGTGAAGGACCCTTTCGACATTCCAGAGGTGAGGTGTGATTAGCCCTGAGAAGCCTCTGCGGAAATGGGCCTCATCTCGCCTGCAGGGGAGAACCTCCTGGATATTCTCGAGTTGCGGCAGGTCTTCTCGAGTTACGACGGGGACCTCAGGGGCCCGCTCTGGTGGCCTCAGGAAGGGCCAGTCCCCATGCGAGTTGCTACGGGCCATCTCGGGATTCCTCTCCCGTCGATGCCGGGCCTAAGACCTTGTGTGGAGGCGGGGCCGGAATCTGAGGATTCCTCTCCAGTGTTGCCATGGATCTTGGGGTGCCTCTGAGTCTCCCCAGGGGAGTCAGGCCTCGTCTCGAGTGGGGGCATGCACGTGCGCTTCCCTCCCGAGCTGCAGCAGTAGGGTCACTCTTCCTGTCATGTGGATCAAGGGATCTGTGGCTTTCTCTCGAGGCTTTCCCTCGTGGCTTTCCCACGAGGCTTTCCCACAGGGCTGTGCCAAGTGCCACCTTGGTGTGAGTCGATCCTCGGCGTGAAAGACGAGCCGGTGAAGGGAAAAGAGGTTCCTCTGGAATGGACTGAGACATCTGGGGGACTCGTTGAACGGTGGCACGACCCTGGAGTTCCTCTCGCCGTTCCTGTTGAGAGGGCCTCCTCTTGAGATGCGACGGGAAAGCCGGGAATTCTTTCCGACCAAGCAGGGAAAGGATCCCTCACGTCGAGCTAGGAGGCGGAAACGGGGATCCTCTGGATGTGGGCGGGACCCTCGTGTTTCCTCTCGAGTGGAGACGGGAATGTCGAGGAACTTCTAGAGTTGCACCAAGGGTGTGAAGGACCCTTTCGACGTTCCAGAGGTGAGGTGTGATTAGCCCCGAGAAGCCTCTGCGGAAATGGGCCTCATCTCGCCTGCAGGGGAGAACCTACTGGATTTTCTCGAGTTGCGGCAGGTCTTCTCGAGTTACGACGGGGACCTCAGGGACCCGCTCTGGTGGCCTCAGGAAGGGCCAGTCCCCATGCAAGTTGCTAGGGGCCATCTCGGGATTCCTCTCCCGTCGATGCTGGTGCCTAAGACCTTGTGTGGAGTCAGGGCCGGAACCTGAGCATTCCTCTCCAGTGTTGACATGGATCTTGGGGTGTCTCTGAGTCTCACCAGGGGAGTCAGGTCTCGTCTCGAGTGGGGGCATGCACGTGCGCTTTCCTCCCGAGCAGCATCAGAAGGGTCACGCTTCCTGTCACGTGGATCAAGGGATCTGCGGCTTTCCCTCGAGGCATTCCCTCGAGGCTTTCCCACGCGGCTTTCCCACAGGGCTGTGCCAAGTGCCACCTTGGTGTGAGTCGATCCTCGGCGTGAAAGACGAGCCGGTGAAGGGAAAAGAGGTTCCTCTGGAATGGACTGAGACATCTGGTGGACTCTTGGAATGGTGGCACGACCCTGAAGTTCCTCTCGCCGTTCCTGTTGAGAGGCCCTCCTCTTGAGATGCGACGGGAACGCCGGGAATTCTTTCCCGACGAAGCAGGGAAAGGATCCCTCACCTCGAGCTCCGAGGCGGAAACGGGGCTCCTCTGGATGTGGGCGGGACCCTCGTGTTTCCTCTCGAGTGGAGACGGGTATGTCGGGGAACTTCTTGAGTTGCACCAAGGGTGGGAAGGACCCTTTCGACGTTCCAGAGGTGAGGTGTGATTAGCCCCGAGAAGCCTCTGCGGAAATGGGCCTCATCTCGCCTGCAGGGGAGAACCTCCTGGATTTTCTCGAGTTGCGGCAGGTCTTCTCGAGTTACGACGGGGACCTCAGGGACCCGCTCTGGTGGCCTCAGGAAGGGCCAGTCCCCATGCGAGTTGGTAGGGGCCATCTCGGGATTCCTCTCCCGTCGATGTTGGGGCCTAAGACCTTGAGTGGAGTCGGGGCCGGAACCTGAGGATTCCTCTCCAGTGTTGACATGGATTTTGGGGTGCCTCTGAGTCTCCCCAGGGGAGTCAGGCCTCGTCTCTAGTGGGGGCATGCACCTGCGCTTCCCTCCCGAGCGGCAGCAGTAGGGTCACGCTTCCTGTCACGAGGATCAAGGGATCTGTGTCTTTCCCTCGAGGCTTTCCCTCGAGGCTTTCCCACGAGGCCTTCCCACAGGGCCGTGCCAAGTGCCACCTTGGTGTGAGTCGATCCTCGGCGTGAAAGAAGAGCCGGTGAAGGGAAAAGAGGTTCCTCTGGAATGGACTGAGACATCTGGGGGACTCTTGAAACGGTGGCACGACCCTGGAGTTCCTCTCGCCGTTCCTGTTGAGAGGGCCTCCTCTTGAGATGCGACGGGAACGCCGGGAATTCTTTCCCGACGAAGCAGGGAAAGGATCCCTCACCTCGAGCTACGAGGCGGAAACGGGGCTCCTCTGGATGTGGGTGGGACCCTCGTGTTTCCTCTCGAGTGGAGACGGGTATGTCGGGGAAATTCTTGAGTTGCACCAAGGGTGTGAAGGACCCTTTCGACGTTCCAGAGGTGAGGTGTGATTAGCCCCGAGAAGCCTCTGTGGAAATGGGCCTCCTCTCGCCTGCAGGGGAGAACCTCCTGGATATTCTCGAGTTGCGGCAGGACTCCTCGAGTTATGACGGGGACCTCAGGAACCCGCTCTGGTGGCCTCAGGAAGGGCCAGTCCCCATGCGAGTTGCTAGGGGCCATCTCGGGATTCCTCTCCCGTCGATGCCAGGGCCTAAGACCTTGTGTGGGGTCGGGGCCGAAACCTGAGCATTCCTCTCCAGTGTTGACATGGATCTTGGGGTGCCTCTGAGTCTCCCCAGGGGAGTCAGGCCTCGTCTCGAGTGGGGTATGCACGTGCGCTTTCCTCCCGAGCTGCAGCAGTAGGGTCACGCTTCCTGTCACGTGGATCAAGGGATCTGTGGCTTTCCCTCGAGGCTTTCCCTCGAGGCTTTCACACGAGGCTTTCCCACAGGGCTGTGCCAAGTGCCACCTTGGTGTGAGTCGATCCTCGGCGTGAAAGTCGAGCCGGTGAAGGGAAAAGAATTTCCTCTAAAATGGACTGAGACATCTCGGGGACTCTTGGAACGGTGGCTCGACCCTGGAGTTCCTCTTGCCGTTCCTGTTGAGAGAGCCTCCTCTTGAGATGCGACCGGAACGCCGGGAATTCTTTACTGACGAAGCAGGGAAAGGATCCCTCACCTCGAGCTACGAGGCGGAAACGGGTCTCCTCTGGATGTGGGCGGGACCCTCGTGTTTCCTCTCGAGTGGAGACGGGTATGTCGGGGAACTTCTTGAGTTGCACCAAGGCTGTGAAGGACCCTTTCGACGTTCCAGAGGTGAGGTGTGATTAGCCCCGAGAAGCCTCTGTGGAAATACCTCCTGGATATTTTCGAGTTGCGGCAGGACGTCTCGAGTTATGACGGGGACCTCAGGAACCCGCTCTGGTGGCCTCAGGAAGGGCCAGTCCCCATGCGAGTTGCTAGGGGCCATCTCGGGATTCCACTCCCGTCGATGCCGGGGCCTAAGACCTTGTGTGGGGTCGGGGCCGGAACCTGAGCATTCCTCTCCAGTGTTGACATGGATCTTGGGGTGCCTCTGAGTCTCCCCAGGGGAGTCAGGGCTCGTCTCGAGTGGGGGTATGCACGTGCGCTATCCTCCCGAGCTGCAGCAGTAGGGTCACGCTTCCTGTCACGAGGATCAAGGGATCTGTGGCTTTCCCTCGAGGCTTTCCCTCGAGGCTTTCCCACGAGGCTTTCCCACAGGGCTGTGCCAAGTGCCACCTTGGTGTGAGTCGATCCTCGGCGTGAAAGACGAGCCGGTGAAGGGAAAAGAGGTTGCTCTGGAATGGACTGAGACATCTGGGGGACTCTTGAAACGGTGGCACGACCCTGGAGTTCCTCTCGCCGTTCCTGTTGAGAGGGCCTCCTCTTGAGATGCGACGGGAACGCCGGGAATTCTTTCCCGACGAAGCAGGGAAAGGATCCCTCACCTCGAGTTACGAGGCGGAAACGGGGCTCCTCTGGATGTGGGTGGGACCCTCGTGTTTCCTCTCGAGTGGAGACGGGTTTGTCGGGGAAGTTCTTGAGTTGCACCAAGGGTGTGAAGGACCCTTTTGACGTTCCAGAGGTGAGGTGTGATTAGCACCGAGAAGCCTCTGCAGAAATGGGCCTCATCTCGCCAGCAGGGGAGAACCTCCTGGATTTTCTTGAGTTGTGGCAGGTCTTCTCGAGTTACGACGGGGATCTCAGGGACCCGCTCTGGTGGCCTCAGGAAGGGCCAGTCCCCATGCGAGTTGCTAGGGGCCATCTCGGGATTCCTCTCCCGTCGATGCCGGGGCCTAAGACCTTGTGTGGAGTCGCGGCCGGAACCTGAGAATTCCTCTCCAGTGTTGACATGGATCTCGGGGTGCCTCTGAGTCTCCCCAGGGGAGTCAGGCCTCGTCTCCAGTGGGGGCATGCACGTGCGTTTCCCTCCCGAGCGGCAGCAGTAGGGTCACGCTTCCTGTCACGTGGATCAAGGGATCTGTGGCTTTCCCTCGAGGCTTTCCCTTCGAGGCTTTCCCTCGAGGCTTTCCCACAGGACTGTGCCAAGTGCCACGTTGGTGTGAGTCGATCCTCGGCGTGAAAGAATAGCCGGTGAAGGGAAAACAGGTTCCTCTGGAATGGACTGAGACATCTGGGGGACTCGTGGAACGGTGGCACGACCCTGGAGTTCCTCTCGCCGTTCCTGTTGAGAGGGCCTCCTCTTGAGATGCGACGGGAACGCCCGGAATTCTTTCCCGACGAAGCAGGGAAAGGATCCCTCATTTCGAGCTACGAGGCGGAAACGGGGCTCCTCTGGATGTGGGAGGGACCCTCGTGTTTCCTCTCGAGTGGAGACGGGTATGTCGGGGAACTTCTTGAGTTGCACCAAGGGTGTGAAGGACCCTTTCGAAGTTCTAGAGGTAAGGTGTGATTAGCCCCGAGAATCCTCTGCGGAAATGGGCCTCCTCTCGCGTGGACGGGAGAACCTCCTGGATTTTCTCGAGTTGCGGCAGGTCTTCTCGAGTTACGACGGGGACCTCAGGGACCCGCTCTGGTGGCCTCAGGAAGGGCCAGTCCCCATGCGAGTTGCTAGGGGCCATCTCGGGATTCCGATCCCGTCGATGCTGGTGCCTAAGACCTTGTGTGGAGTCAGGGCCGGAACCTGAGCATTCCTCTCCAGTGTT